>NC_056726.1:13939482-14239482 GCF_019279795.1 Protopterus annectens
ATGAGAGAAACATACTTTCCTATCTATGGAATGGAGCATCATTTGAAATGTTCTAGTGATCAGTCTGATGTTCAGCATTAGATCACTGCTGCAGTAGCTTAATATATTTTGGTTGTATTCTGTCAAGGATATGACCAACCCAACCTGTTTTTTTTTTTCAAAATGTAAGGGCACCTTTCATGTTATCTTACTGCCAGGAGCTCAAGCAGAGCTCCATATAAAACGCAGTTAGGGCTGCAAATACTTCAGAACATTCTTGCTGCTGAAATGCTTTCTTTTTGTGGTCTTCATGGATCTGCTACTCAGCTAGCGATCCCTCAAAGCTGGGCAGATAACTCCCTTGCTGGGGAAAGCCTTCCACTGTTGTAATTTCCTGAGGAAATGCAGTGTTTTTTCTGTGACTTTATTATTATAAGGGCTAGAAATTTATTTTGTACAGACAGTCATCCTAGTCTGAGGGGACGTTTTTTTTAACTACAATGAACTGTTGCGGTAACTTTTTGTATAAAATCAGTTTTTTTCAACTGTTACATATATATGTTTATAGTATTTGTGTATTATAGTCAGGAATTGGTATTCTTGGCAATGTTCAGTGTTTTTAGTTACCTCAAAATCATATATTTTACATAACTGGGTTGCCAATTCTTTCAGACTTTGCTACCAGCCTTTGAGGCTTCTTTCCTGGCTGGACCTGTGGAGCAGTTACCAATCTCCTCAATGCCTCCTTCTCCTGTCTGCAAGAAGAAGAAGAAGGTTGTTAGGCCTGTTCTATTTTTCCCTCAGCTCAGATGGGTGACTGCTGTGGATGAATATGGTTTATCAGATCATTCATTGGTTTTCTCTGATCCCACTGATGTAATACTGCAGCCACTAACATCTTGGGAATAGACGTATCCTCTGTGGCTATGGGTTGCCCACCATGAACAAGTGAGAACCTCTCTTGTTGGTGTCACGGGAAGGGGTAGCAGAAAGTCTGCTACATAGCTGGGAAAGGAATCTTGAGTTCTGGTATAGAGTGTTTGGGTTGGGTTGTTCCTTCTCCATGGAGTTTTCCAGGAAAAGAAAACAAAACAAAAAGTAAAAAAAAATGGCTTTTCCTGTTTCTAAATGGACAGGGAGGCTTTGCTGGGATTTGCTAGGGAATTCATTTCTGCTTTTTCTTTTCCTATTCCCTTCTGCAGAAAAGGAAAGGAAAAAGAGATGATTCTAGTCATTCAGTTTTTCCAATCTGAAGTGTGGCTCCTTGAGCTGCTTGTCAAATCTGACTTGTCAGCATTAGTCCTCCAGCCTCGTGTCCCTTTAAGAATTTTCCCTCCTGTAATGCAACAGTTCCCTTAGTCATTTCAGATCATCTTCGCCGGCATAGTGAATGAACACTGAAGTGCTCCTACTCTGACAATATGTTAGCTGGTTTTCTTCCTTTTTTTTATCAACCTACCATTATAGAGAATTGTAACTCTTGTCTTTCTGATGTGTTTTGTACAGAAATTTGAAACTTTTCAAGAACATGGTCTTCTAGTCAGACCCTTCCTTGCAGCTGGTTTTCCTGCCACTTACTTTCTGGTTTTCCTTCTGTCTTAAGTAATAGTCTAGCTAGTCTACAGTAGTGAAGAAATCATTCTGAATTGTACAACTTATAAGCAAAGGTATGGCATCTAGTTCCAAAGAAGTCATTGTTCCACTGTTTTCAACATTCATCAGAGCTATCATTGGGTACAATGCTCCATCTGGTATGTGCCTAACCAGGCATATCCAACAACTGGAGAGTTTTCTTAGTAAAAACATACAGAGCATAAGTAACGTCCTGTGTAGACCGCCTCAAGACCCTTTTCCTATATTCTGTCTCCTACACACTGTTAAGGGGAGATTTATGCCTGGACCTCCTGCATATCCACAAAACAAACAGCACCAGAATTACCTGTTCCAAAGACTTGATCCTTGCCTGTGATGTAAATAGGATCTGCTGGAGTGACAGGTATGTATCCCAGAGACTACCTCTTCTCTGGCATGGCTCCCCATCCATGTGAAGCAGAGTTCCTCCCTAACCAAATTCAAGTGTTATTTGGACAATTGAATGGGGAACAGGAAATTCATCCCTGGTTTGGCACCTATGTCTGCAATGGACACAAGCCTGTAAATGGTTCATCTCACAGGTATTAATAGTATTACAGTTTAAGAAATATGTTAATTTCTTTTCTTATGTGTTCTATAGCTAAATCTCATGGCAAAAACAAGCAAGTTTTAAAAAACGTTCACTTTACAAAATACTGCCACAGGACATGTGCAAGTTGTGTGTGGTGTGTTTGGGAGTTCACCTTAATTCTTTTGACTGTGAAATCTCTGCAGGATTTGTACCCAGGGCCTAGCTGACAGAAAAAAATTATATTAAAAGGCCTCTTGCCACCAGATCCAGAGTGATAAAGTCAGAAAAGACTGCTGACAAAGCTTCAAAACATAAAGGCTGTGAATCTGGGAACGTCCTTCTGAGCCTATGGCTCCTTCTTTGGCCCCAAATGTCTTGAGTTTCAAAGGTCCTATGGCTCATACTCCATCTCATTTGCTCACTTAACCGAGTACAGTTAGATCATATTCTGAGTCTAGTGTTCACTCTACTTAATACAAAGATAAGATTTGAGAAGGTCAGCCCACGTAGGTTCTTTCTTCCTCTCTTCCTGCACTTAAAAAAAAAAATTGCACTTTATTCATTTGCTTTTACTGTATTTGTGTTTCCTCCTACTTTATTTTGCTTTTCTTAAAATTACTCAATTTTATTTATTCTGCTGCATTTATTACTGCTTGGTCGTAGCCTGATTAAATTGTAACTGTTATTCTAAATCTTTTGGTTTAAGGGCGGCCACGGTGGTGCAGTGGTTAGCATTGCCGCCTCACAGCAAGAGGTTCTCCGGTTCGATCCTCGGCTGGGGTGCCTTCTGTGGAGTCTGCATGTCCTCCTGTGGTCGCGGGTTTCCTCTCCGCTCTGCTCTCTCCCACATCCCAAAGACATGCTGCAGGTGGATTGGGCACTCTAAATTGGCCCTAGGTGTGCATGTGAGTGTGCCTTCTGTGGAAGGTTGGGCGCCGGGCTGGCAACTCGACACCGTAAAACTCCACTGCCATTCAATGTGCGGACAAGGTGATCCGCTGTGGCGACCCCTAACCGGGAAAATCCGAAAGAAGAAGAAGAAGAAGATTCTAAATCTTTTGGTTTAAGCACTTGGGCTTCATACAGGTTGTTTTACATTAAGAAGGTTTGTGGTCTGCACTCTTGTGGCAGGACAGGTAGTTTACATCCTTCTAAGCTGGGAATTGCTGATTGAAGGCCTAGTGTCTGCTATTCTAAAAGTGTATTAGTTCTGGCTTAAGCACTTGCGCTTCAGGCCAGTTATTCTACATTAAGAAGGTTTGTGGTCTGCACTCTTGTGGGAGGAGAGGCTGGATTCTGTCCTTCTGAGCTGGGAATTTCTGTTCACAGGCTTATTGTGACTGCTTATTTGAACTGTTTCTTTCTGAAATTGGTGCACCTTGTTGCTGTAGCATAGACCAGATTCAGGCCTGCTGAATCTAGCTTTGTTTGTATAACTTGAGCTCTGATCCAGGCCATTTTTTTGGAGAAGGTTCCCCTGCACCCTAGTAAGCAGGGGTGTGCAGTTAGAACTTTTCTGATTGAAGACTGCTGGAACAGGGCTCAGTTTTGAGCTTTTTTCTGGTTAATTGGGTAACTTGTTTAAGTCATTTTGTTAGTTTTCTATTGTTTTTTTTTATTTTATATATATATATATATATATATATATATATATATATATATATATATATATATACATACATACATATATGTGTGTGTGTAAAAAATTGCACTTTATTCATCTGCTTTTACTGTATTTGTGTTTCTTCCTACTTTATTACTGAGGGCATTGACTACAACTCTGAGCTGCGATATATAACAATAAGTATCCTTTTATGTGCTTTTGAACTGTTCTTTGAGTGTATCTGCTTTATTTTCTAAAAAAAAATATATATATATATATATATATATATATATATATATACTTGCTTCCCGCCTTTCTAAGCTAGTATAGTCCAGTTTTCAGGATAGTGCTGAATTCAAGGCTGTGTTACAAATCTCTGTGTTTGCCCATACCTTACTTGGATAGAAGGAAATCTCTCTGTTCGCCTGTGAGAGATGGGAGCTTTGAGCAGCCTATCTGTCCCTGGAAGAGTGGTTTCAGCCCAGAAATTAGTAGTTTATTGGCCATTTTGGGCTAATTTCTATCTCTTTCATTTCCCTGCTATAAATACTGTATTTGCCCTGTTTTGCATGCTGGGCAGCTCTGGTTAGCTATAGTAAAACTATTCCCGGCTCCACAAAATCAACTCTTCAATTTTTCCCTTGGAACTAGACAAACTTTCAACTTAAGCACTCAAGCCATTCATTTCTCAGCCCGGCACTTGCTCAAAACTTATAGCAAGCACTTATAAACCCTAGCACTAGACCCTCCTGTACTGTACTGTACAGAAGGACAAGGGTCTCTATTCGACCTTACCAGCCATCCAGTAAAACAGTTCACTGTACCCATCCAGGCATGTCCAAAGGGCAGTTTCAGGTGTACTCTCCAGTCCAACTGGTGAATCTAGGCATTTTGAGGCAATGTTACAACTGCCTCATGTACACAGACAACCCCCTCCTCCTACCACCAAACACTAATACATGCGAGAGATACAGTTATACAGCCAAACTAGAGGCTAAGCTCTCTCAACCCAAGACTGGATCAGACAGTCAAGAGGAGAAGGGAAATACTTGCATCACACCACCAGTGGTACATAGACCCATTAAACCAGCACCGGCAAAAAAACACACATAAATACATGAAAACATACTTGGAGGCTCTAAATAAAAATCTGCAAAACCAACAGAGACCTCCAAAGCAAACATCCAAGCAACCTCCACCCCCCCCCAACACAAACCATGAAACACATACTTCACAAAACCAGTGTGCCGTGCAGTCACAGCCCTTAAGGCAAAATAACATACCCAACATACTAGTAATAGATGACTCTATAGTCAGGCACACTAACGTCCCACTCACTAGGCTGAATAAGGAGAAGGTTACTGTTAGCTACCTGTCGGGTGTCAGGATCTGCCACATAACACAAGCACTCAGGTCACTTCAGAACAAGTACAAATATGACTCTCATTGTCCATGTTGGTGTGAATGACCTGAGCCGTACCTCCCTGGACTACATGAAGAGAGACATGGAAGAGCTCTCTGATCACATAGCCCAGGCCGGTATGACCCTGACCGAGTAGCATCCTGCCCTCACCAAGAATGGTACCACGGTATAAAGAAAAAATTCTCGATTTCAGCAATTGGCTAAGTTTCTGGTGTCATTCAAAGGGGATCCAGTGTCTGTCCGCCTGGGATGACATGCTCGACAAGCCACGCTGCTTTGCTAGAGATGGCTTGCACCTGTCACCCTTAGGCTTTCAAATACTAGCAAAGACTCTTGCCACCCCCATAGTGCCTTTTTTAGGCAAGGCTCAGCAGACAAACCCACCTCCTTAAATAGCACAAGTAACAAAAAACTGAGGGTAATGCTACTCAGTGCCAGAAGTCTAAACCTCAAAATGCACACACTCGAGGCACTCCTCAGTATTGAGAAAATTGATATATGTGCAGTAACAGAAATCTGGTTTAAGGCTCCAGAGAGGACCACAGCACTACCAGGCTACAACATATAGCATACATTTCGGCCACAGAACCCAAACCGAAATACAAAAGGCGGGGGCGTATCCATATTCAAGGATACCCACACCTCCAGGTTAGTAGCACAGCACGATGCTTCAGAGATCATCCACGTGCAACTAACAATGGGCAAAACAGCAATTCAAATTGTAGCTCGCTACAGATCACCCACTATGTCCCACAGGACCCCCATTCCGCATTTCTGGAAACACTGGGAAACATAAAGATCCTACCAAACACCCTAATATTGGGTGATTTCATTTACCCAAACATTAACTTGGAGAACTACTCAAGTACTAACTCCCTTGCCCAACTTTTCCTAGAATTTATAAACTCAAACACCCTGGTTCAATTGGTCAACACTCCCACCAGAGGTGACAACATATTGGACCTGGTCATCACCAACATGGGCGACCGGTGTTCCACACCAGAGGTCAACCCCTCACTGGTTAGATCTGACCATAAACAAATCACTTTGGATATCCATATTCCACTCCCACCCCCAGACAAGAAAACCACTGTGAAAAACTTTTCAAAATCAAACTTCACGTTACTTAAGACCGAGGTGGAAAGTTTCAAAGCCCCCATGCTGAAGGATAACACTGTCCAAGCTGCAAAATCCTTTACTAATGCATTCTAAGGGCAGCTAGAAGAATGCATGGATCATGCCATCCCAAGCAGAACCAAGACTTACTCCTCCAAGAAAAGTTAACCAGTCTGGTGAACTCCTGCCATAAACAAGCTATACAATAGAAGGAGGAAACTAGTACAGAAAAGAGTAAAATCCCAAGAAGGGAAGACATCCCTGATCAGTATCAGCAAGAAACTACGATCCCTCATAAAATCATCCAAGGCGAGCTTCGAAAGAAAAATTGCCAAGGACTCCAAAGATAACCACAAGGCATTCTTTAGCTAAGTCAAGAATCTAAGTGGCAATAATCAGATCTGCTCGGAGTTTGTGCAGAATGGCGCAAAATACACTGAACCGATCAATATCGCCAACATCCTGGCAGACAGGTTCAGCGCAAACTTCACCCCTCCTTACCCCAAAAAGGGCACATAACCATACCAGAAGAATGTAGAGTCCCTGAAATCACAGACACTCAGGTTAAAACAGCCCTTTCCAAAGCCAAAAACACAGCATCAATGGGACCGGATGGTGTCCCAGGCTGCGTTCTACATGAGCTCAAAGACGAACTAACCCCTCACCTAAACACACTGTTCAAACTCAGCCTCTCCACAAGCTATATACCCATAGAGTGGTGCACAGCAAAGGTTATTCTACTCCACAAAAGTGGAGCCACAACAGACCCTGGGAACTATCGCCCTATAAGCCTGACTAGCTTGGTCTGCAAGGCTATGGAGTGCATCATCATGGAACTCATTAACAGAGACATTGGGAACCTCCAAACACTGGACCCCATCCAGTTTGGCTTTGTTAAGGGCAGATCATGCCTCCTAAACCTGGTGGCCTTCTTTGAGACAGTTACCATACCGCCTACTCAGAGGTGATCTCTGCCTGACATACAAGGCCATGTCCAACCCAGAATTGATGGACATGCTCCACCTAAAGAAAACCTTATCCCCTCGAACCACACACTCCTAGGGATCTAAACCTCACCACAACAATAAATAGAATGTGCTGGAGGGATAGATTCCTGTCCCAGAGACTTCCCATGCTTTGGAACAAGATCCCAATCTACATTAGGCAGAGCTCCTCGCTAACACTCTTCAAAAGAAACCTTGACAAGTGGATGGAAAACAGAAAGTTTACCTCGGGGATCACTTCAGTGGCTCTGCTGGACAGAGGCACAGGGAACTAATCTAAGGGGGCGGCGAAAGCCAACACATTCTGGCTAGGCTTATAAATGCCTTCAGGCAGATAGCCTGGTACCAACCTATGAACCTACACTCCACCACTGCATCCAGAACCGTTGAATCTGATTTTGATTCATAACTCCCCAAGGAAATAAGCATCAGTAAAAAAATAGACTGTACCTATAGCTTTGGCACTGAGGGGTTTTGGATATGACACCTTTAACTCCGACATTATTGGAGAGTATGCATTCTCAGAGCTCAGGGCTCAAGCTTGGGCTTTGGTGCCATCATCTGAGCTGTTGGGTTGGCTGCTTTGATGGTGTCAGAGTCCTCACATTTTGATTCTTTGATTCCAGTCCCCTCGCTGAAGCCTTCGATTTTCTCAGTGAAAGGGGCTTCCTCCATATGCCTAGGTCATCTCTGTGAAGTGGGAGATTGATCCTGTGGCTGGGGCGATGTCCTTGGATCTGATGGAGGTTGTATAAACCTTCCAGATGTTGGGGAGAGTCATTACGTCTCCCGAGAGAGCAGAAGTACAGGCCCCTACAAATATGGTTCCATCTTATGGTTATCACTATTTCTTGTCTTCTTACCATCAGACATCCTTGTGTCAGAGTCAACCTGTAAACATAAAATCCTTTGCCCAAATGCAGATTCAGTCCTCTGAGGAGTTGGCCCATTGACCCCACCACTACCACCAGTATGAGGCAGAATTGTTTGAAGATTACAGTTTGGTACCATCTGTGTCCTGGGTGGTACCCCTGGCTGACAAATTGATTGACTTAGCTATCAGAAGATAATGGCAGAAATCCATCACACCTGCAAAGCAGTCTCTCATAAACCTGACAAAATTCTCAACCTACCTAAAGACAAGCAACATTGGGCAAAATCCCCTTGAGCTGAATTCATCATTATGGTGGAGCTACCAAGAGAGAGTTGTCTGAGGACTCATTCTCGATTCATTCCCCCAACAAGGAGTTCAGGGAGATGGATTGCCTTGGGAAGTGGACATATGCTTCAGGCAGCTTTGAGTTAAGAGCCCTGAATTATACCACACACGTGAATAGATTTCAGAGAGCAGGCCTTATCTATTCTGAAAGCTCCCCTGATGACAGAGTCAAGAAAACAATCGACTATCATTTCCAGTATAACCAACCTCTTCTTGTGCCTTATGCATAACACAGCAGATGAAGTGGCCAGGGCAGTTGGGAATGACATAGCACACATGGCTGCTGCTTTGTAATTTTGCAGACCACTTTAAGAAGTTCTTCATCAATACCCCCATTTAATGTGGTCCTGTTTATTGGCCTGTCTGTAAACAAGAGGATGCAGAAGTCTGAACAGGATGGTAAGACCTTCTTTCCTGTCAGAGTTATGTTTGAGGTTTCTGAAAGATCATACAGCAATAACTAAAAGGAATCTTGCTCACTCTGGTTTAGGAAATCAAAACATCAGCAATATGACTCGTCTTCTGAAAGAGGCAGCCTCTTCAGTGGGCATACAAATATTTCAAGCATGGGTATTAATGCCCTTCTAGCCTGCCAACATACCAAAACGCTTGTTCCCATAATAAGTGTCCAGGCTGTTCTTAAAAAATATCTAAACTAGTACTTGCTTTAATGTAATTTGGTAGTCTGTTCCATGCATCAGCAGCCCTCTCAGAGAACAATTAGTACACTTCTCATTCCTATAGAATCTTCTACATAGGTTGTCTGATGATTCTCTACTACCTCTAGATAACCTCAAACATTCACAGAGGCAGTTGTCTCTAAATCCCATATATACCTGAATAAGATCTCCTCTTAGATATCTATAAGAGGCACTGTACAAGTTCAGGTATTGTAGTCTTTTATAATAACTTAAATTTTTGCATCCTTGAATGCCCTTAGTATATTTCTGCTACACTCTTTCCAGTTTACTCATGCTTGTTTGCTTATAAGGTTTCTATATTGTTATTCCATACTCAAGTTTAGGCCTAATGTAACTAACAAACAATGGCTTCATCATTTCCGATTTCCTTCTTTATAAATATTTTTATACAACCTATAGTTATATAACTTTCATTACCCAGTTGATTGATATGATTAGAAAAACTCACAGCTAGATCTACCCATATACCCAGGTCCTTAAATTAATCTACAGTTTCAAACACTGTGAGCTGTAGTAAAGATTCACCTTTCAAGGTATGTCCCCGAGATATCATATAATTAGTTTTTGCTGTATTTATCAACATATTATTCTCTTGTGCCCAAATGGTCAATTTAATTAAGCTCGTTTGCAGACATGCCTTATCTGTAGCACATGTAATTAGTTTACCCAGTTTCAGGTCATCTGCATATAGACTGTAGAATACCTCAGATAAAAAAGTTAAGTCTGAAAGATACAATCTAAACAAGTAAGGGCCTTGGACAGAGCTCTGTGGGACATCCTGACTGTAACCAAGATATTTACCTGTCCAATCCATGTAGGATACTTGCCATGTCCTATTTGTAAGCCTTGCAGCTGTCCATCTCATCAAGAGTACATCAGTACCTAGTTCTAATTTATTGACCAGTGTTTTGTGTATGACCCTGTGAAATGCTGCAGTTAAATCTATAGAAATTACATCACATAATTTTTCATTCATAGCTGTTATATTGTTACAGAACATCATGTTACAGGTGGTAATAGATCTATATTCAACATATGCATGCTAATATATGGTTTCAGTTACCAAACTATCCATTTCTGACAATAGCTTTCCAATATTACCTTCTCCATTATTCTTCCACAAGATGAAAGTAGACTTAAGGGTCTGTATAACTTTGGGTTTGTCCTACTTCCCTTTGCATTAAAGACAGGTTTAATAAGCACATGTCTTCAGTCTTCAGGAATCTCACCATATTTATATGACCTAGTAAATTATAGCTGTAAGTTCTTGCTGAAGTGTACTCAGGTCATTATTACGAATTCCATTTCCTCCCTGTGCTTTGTTTGGATCCAGTTTGCGCAGTTCTTTCTCAGTATAACCTAATTTGATTACAGTATTTGAGGTTACCTGGATGCCATGTCACCCCCTTTGTAGAGCCAAACTGTTTTACATAAGATTTTATATGTATTTCTATAATCTGTTGTGTCTGAGAATAAATTTTAGAATCTACATACAGTTTATCAATTTGTATGTCTTTACTCCCCTCTTTACTTAACTGTTAAATATTCGAACTGTCAAAATTTCTGCCTAGTGTTTGTCAACTATTGCAAAATACAGTGCAATGAAAAAGTATTTGCCCCTTCCTGATTTCTTATTTATTTGCATGTTTGTCACACTTAAATGTTTTAGATCATCAAACAAATTTAAATATTAGGCAAGTATTATACAAAGATTACCCAAGTAAACAGAAAATACAGTTTTTACATGATGATTCTATTTGTTAAAGAGAAAAACTATCCAAACCTGCATGGCCCTATGTGAAAAAGTAATTGCCCCCTTGTTAAATCATAAATTAACTGTGGTTAATCACATTTTTGGGAAGGCTGAGTTCAATTTCACTAGCCACACCCAGGCCTGATTACTGCCAGACCTGTTGAATCAAGAGATCACTTAAGCAGAACCTGTCAGACAAAGTGAAGTAGGTCAAAAGATCCCCAAAAGGAAGACATCATGCTGCGATCTAAAGGAATTCCGGAACAGATGAGAAAGAAAGTAATTGACATCTATCAGTCTGGAAAAGGTTACAAAGACATTTTTAAAGCTTTGGGACTCCAGCGAACCACGGTGAGAGCCATTTTCCACAAATGGAGAAAACATGGAAGAGTGGTGAACCTTCCCAGGAGTGGGTGGCCTACAAAGATTACCCCAAGAGCACAGCGGCTACTCATCCAAGAGGTCACAAAAGAACCCAGAAGAACATCTAAAGAACTGCAGGCCTCACTTGCCTCAGTTAAGGTCAGTGTTCATGACTCAACCATAAGAAAGAGACTGGGCAAAAATGGCATGAATGGCAGAGTTCCAAGGCGAAAACCACTGCTGACCAAAAAGAACATAAAGGTTCATCTGACTTTTGCCAAAAAACATCTTGATGATCCCCAAGACTTTTGGAAAAATATTCTGTGGACTGATGAAACAAAAGTTCAACTTTTTGGGAGGTGTATGTCTCGTTACAACTGGCGTAAAAGTAACACAGCATTTCAGAAGAAGAACATCATGCCAACAGTCAAACATGGTGGTGGTAGTGTGATGGTCTGGGGATGCTTTACTGCTTCTGGACCTGGACCACTTGCTGTGATAGATGGAACCATGAATTCTGCTCTATACCAAAAAATCCTGAAGGAGAATGTCTGGCCATCAGTTTGTCACCTCAAGCTGAAGCACACTTGGGTTCTGCAGGAGGACAATGATCCAAAACACACCAGCAAGTCCACCTCTGAATGGCTTAAAAAAAATGAAGGTTTTAGAGTGGCCTAGTCAAAGTCCGGCCTTGAATCCAATTGAGATGTTGTGGCATTACCTTAAAAAGGCAGTTCATGCTAGGAAACTTTCTAATATGGCTGAATTAAAACAATTCTGCAAATAAGAGTGAGCCAAAATTCATCAACAGCGATGTGAAAGACTCATTGCCAGTTATCGCAAATTTTTGATTGCAGTTGTTGCTGGTATTAGGTTTAGGGGTCAATTACTTTTTCACATAGGGCCATGTAGGTTTGAATATTTTTGAATTATTGACATTTTTTTAACCAGCTAGGCTTGAAGAATACGATAAAATGATCAGCATGGAAAATGCTGCATTTCTTGAATATGCAGAGTTATTATCTTCCCAGGAAAACTCTATACATTGTGTTATAAATTAGCTGTATTTTTAATCATTGCTGACAAGCTGTCTGTAGTGCAAGGAATTAATCCAGAAATTTCTGAGTACTCTGCTGAGAGAAATGCAGGATTTGAAGATACAGTGGCAAGCAGTTAAGTGAAAAATAGTGTGAATTTGGGGGAAGTGAACCAGAAATAGTAGCCTTTCTAGCAATCTTAATATTTTAATGCATTTAATAGAAGAGTACAATTTAGTTTTATTTAAAGGTACCCAGTGCACTTTACCGTAGGGCCAAGTGTTAACATTATCTAAAAGCATGCAAGCTGTTTTTCACATTTATGAGGGGGACAGACAGCAATCAATGTAAGAGGGACAGGGGCTATAAAGTGTGCTTTGGCATGGATAACGTTAATTTTAAGTTATGTAATGCCAGTGGGTGCAGCAGTTGATTTGGAACAGTTGCCCCACTTGGATGGTTATTTGTTTAGAATGTACATAGTTTTATGTGTATGTTCAAAGTTTATTGGAAATGAGGGGTTGTGAAAATTTATTTAGGGTTTTCATTATAGCAAAATGTCTTGAAAAATGTGACACAAGTTCAAATGGAGATGAGAAGAAACAACTGTATGAAACAGTCTGCTAAACAGTGTGTGAATGTAAGGCAAACATTGGAAATACACAATCAAAAGAACTGTCTTGTATAGTTGTGGGAGTAATGGCTTTCTATCATAATGGCTACTTTGTCCATATTACAGGTATAGACAAAAAGGAAAAAGTACTGAATGGTTAAGAAATGTAGAGTGCAGATAGCTATGCTGCAAGGTACTGGTTTGGATAGGAATGAGCTTTTCTATTTGACAAAGGATTTTGGTATGGATATTTAGCAGAATGTCATGAAAATGTAAAATAGGAGTAATATCAGTTGCTAGAGGGGATCCAGTAGAGAGAAAGAATAGAAAAACAATTACAGTAATGGTAGGTTTGTGGTAGTAAGGGACAACTGGCAAGAAAGGAGGATTACAATGGCTTGTATTTATATTCCGCCAAAGACTGCTGCTATGGAGCTTAAGAACATTTGGGGAGGAATAATAATTTTCATCAGGAACTATTAGTTATAGGTGGGGACTATAACTTGATGTACAATAGTGATGATGTATCGGGGGACCTAGAAGGGAAAATGTAACAAAAGAGGATAGATTTCTGCAGAAATTAATGAAAGCATTTAGTATAGAAGATCTGAATTCAGTAGTAGGAACTCAAGAAAGAAGTTACATATTATTCCCCAAGATACAATAACTTGGCTAGGTTGAAGACAAAGTTATATTTATTGGGAGCATATGCATTTACTTGAAAGCTTTGGTATGTATCCAGTAACTATTTCAGATCCTTCACTGATTAAACTAAGATAAAAACACAGGGTAATGAAGTAAAAATGAGGCACTGGGATTCTTCTATGTACTTGTAAAAAGAGAGGAATTTAACAAATGATAAGTGGAAATTATTAGGGAAGATAAACTTTCTTTGGAAGGAATAGCTGCTAAGTGAGATAAAATGATAAGGGAGTTTAAAATACAGTAGATATAAATGAGAAAGAAGTGTGGTTAAGAAGTAATAGTAGCTATTTAGAGGGACTGTCAAAGATTAACTATTGCGGAATAAGGGGAATCTCACAGAACAAGACGAGGAGCAAGTGCAGGCTGCTAAAGGGAAAATAAGGGAGTGTTTGGGTAATATGCATGAGTTTAGAAAGATTGCAGGTGAAAAAATAATGTTTGATAACCGCTCCACAGCCCAATAACTTTTAGCAAAACGACTTGGGCAACAGAAAGTAGAAAGGGTTGTCACCAGACTTAGGGGGTCTATAACAAGAAAAATAACCAAACGTCCTGTAGCGGTATTAACAGATATTTTGAACATTTTATTAAAATTTATATTAAACAGTTCAGAGTAATGGTGAATGTGGAAGAGAGGTGAAGAAGAGAGTGCAGGCAGGGTGGAATGGGTGGAGAAGAGTGTCAGGAGTGATTTGTGACAGACGGGTATCAGTAAGAGTGAAAGGGAAGGTCTACAAGAGTGTAGAGAGACCAGCTATGTTATATGGGTTGGAGACAGTGGCATTGACAAAAAGGCAGGAGGCAGAGCTGGATGTGGCAGAGTTAAAGATATTAAGATTTGCAATCGGTGTGACTAGGATGGATAGGATTAGGAATCAGTATATTAGAGGGTCAGCTCATGTTGGACAGTTTGGAGACAAAGCAAGAAAGACGAGATTGCGTTGGTTTGGACATGTGCTGAGGAGGGATGATGGGTATATTGGGAAAAAGATGCTAAGGATGGAGCTGCCAGGTAAGAGGAATAGAGGAAGGCCTAAGATAAGGTTTATGGACGTGGTGAGAGCGGACATGCAGGCGGTTGGTGTGACAGAGCAAGATGCAGAAGATAGGAAAAAATGGAAAGAGATGATCCGCTGTGGCGACCCCTAACGGGAAAAGCCAAAAGAGAATGATGATTAAAATTTATATTAAACAAAGGAATTTTGAAACCAAGAAAAGCACACATGAGAATATTCATGAATTACTTAATTATGCCAAGGCTGGAAGAAGTGTTGGCTTAACAACTAATAGTTAAGGTTGGGGGAGAAGAGATAAAAATGCTGAAGTATGGTCAGCCTACAGGAAGCATCCACGAACAGATGGTATTCCTTTGGATGTTTGGAAGTTAGGAGGGAAGACAGTCATAAAAATTTGGAATGTCTTGTGTAATAGTATTTTAAAAGGAGGGGGGAAGCACTAGCATCTTAGAAAAAAAGCTGTGATGACTGTCTTATCCAAAGAGAGTAAAGACCCATCAGACCCAGCTTCATGTAAACCCATTTCAGATGTTCTTCGTGTTTCACTGTTGCAGTCATCACCTGTGAGTTATCCCTGCTGTGGTAGCCCTTGGTCGGCCCGAATACCAGAGTCAATGTTTTTGTGTGCCGGCTGCCTTCGCCTGTAGTCTGACGTCCGGTCATCAGTGCTATAAAGCAAGTCAGCCAATGTCATTACATCGTCTTTCTTGCCGTGGAGCCTGTAGCAGAAGCACTTCACACGAGTGCTGGTTGGTCACTACCAGAAGATGAATTTCAGCAGAAAACGTCTAAAGCTAAGTACCCCATTGTGGACCCTTTTTCTTGCTCTAACCAATGTCCAAAAAAGTTAATTGTCTCGCCTGTGGAAAGCAGATTCCCACATAGAGACTTTCATTCTTACTGCATCACTTGTTTAGGCCCAGACCACGACATCTCTCGTTGCCAGTTCTGTGCCCTCTTTAATGCAAGAACCATTCGCCGTAGAGCTCTTTTTGTAGACAATTATTTTTGTGTTCATTCTTTGAATTCTGATATGGCGTCGCATCAGCCAACAATCTGTCAACATTCCAAAAAAACGTAGGATAAAGATAGAGACAGGCCACAGAAGGCTAAGCCTTCCGATGATGCTACCGCTAAGCAAGTCATCAGTTCTCTGGAATTCAGTGAGGCCCTTTTGCAGCCCCTGATGCCTGACTCGCTTTCTCTGCAGGCCTCTGCCAAGACCCTTTCGTAGCCCAGTATGCCACAGAAATCCACTTAGTCTTCTGAGCCTTTGGCTGTCTCTGCCTCAGTTGGGTCTGGAGCCACGATGCAGGCACCGGCTTCCGAGGAGGCGATTTGCACTACTGATTCTAGACAAAAACTGACATCTTCGCATCCGACTACCACTTCTCAGAGACCGACTGATTTTCTCAGGCCTAGAAGGCAGGCCACTCCTAGGAAATCTACTTCTAGCCACCATCTTGCTACTGCTTCCCCTCCCCAAGCTCAAATGCTTAAAATAGCAGAGGATCTCATCTCCGTTATCCGAGGTACTCAGGCCCCCACTCCAAAAAGGAAAAAGTATCCTTCTGCAGAAATTATTATAGACCAAGAGTCTGAGGAATCTGCTTATTCTGCTTTTGAAGAGGAACAACATCCATATGAGGATTCTGATGCAGAGGAATCCATCCCTTCTGCCTCCCCTCCAGAGGACCTCTCCTTTGGGGAAACCCTTCACTCCCTCAGGGAACATTTGCAATGGAAATCTCAAGACTTCCCATATCAAAGAAGTGACTTAGAGAGTTTCTGGACCTGCCCCAGCACAGACCCCTGGCCATCCCACCTATATTGGAAGTGGTGGATGTTATTTTCCATGAATCCAGCTTAGCCACTGATGCCCTGCCTCCTGCTCCAACTAAACCTGACAGATACTACAGAGTACCGGATTCTCACAAATACCTGTATAGGAATCCTGCTGCAGACTCTGAGGACATTGCACAGGGACCCAAAGGGGCTAAGACTAGTTCTGCCAAGAATCCTCTTCCTTCTAACAATGACTCCAGAGCTCTAGGCAGATGGGGTAAGAAAGTATACACCTCTGCAACCTTAGCTATCAGAGCTCTCAACTGTCAGTTCCATAAGTTAAAATATCAACAACACACATTGGAACAATTAAAACAAAATATTGCTACCTCTCCTGATGGTGCTAACTCAAAAGAGCCAGCAGAATTACTACACGTTGCTTGTCAAGTGGCCAAGCACTAATTACAATGTGAATACGATGCCCTAGAAGCCTCTAGCAGTGTGGCAGTGACAGGATCTGTTATTAGAAGACATGCATGGCTGAAGGAACAACCTCTCCATGATCATGTCAAGTGTAAACCTATTGATGCACCCCTAGGTAAGGAACCCCTGTTTGGGGAAAAAGCAGAAGAGGTGCTTAAAAAGATGGAAGACAAAGCAAAATCTATGCAAACAGTAAAAGATTTCTTTCAGGTTCAACCTCCCAGGTTCAGCAGGAACTTTCCCTCTAAGCACTGGGCCTTCCCTGCACCTAGCAGACAGGGCCAAGGTAAGTCCCCACAGGGGCAGGCCATCCAGGCCTGTATCCCAGGGCCAGCAAAGGAGCAAACAATGGACCACTTCCATCTCTAAGGCAGGAAGTTCTAAGCCAAGCTTCTATGACAAGCACTCACCATGACTCTCTCTCCCCCCTCTGCCCTCCTTTTACTCATCCAAAACTAGGAGGAAGGCTCACCCTCTTCAAGGACAATTGGGTCTCTATAACAAGGACCAAGGGGTCTTAAAAATCTTTTTTCAGGGATACAGATTCTCCTTCAGCGAACACCCTATTCCAAGAGGGTACCCAGACCTCCCCCCAAACCAGTGGGCAGAGGCATTGAAACATGTCCAAACTCTAATATCCCAGGGGGCAGTAGAACCTGTCCCTCCAGATCAAACAGGAAAAGGTTTTTATTCCAGACTATTCCTTGTTCCACGAAAAGAGGGCACTTGGCACCCCATCCTGGATCTATCCAAACTGAACACCTCCTTGGTGGTCCCCAACTTCAAAATGCTACCCTTGCAGCATCTCCTGCCTATGCTTACACAAAATGCCTGGCGTGTGACAATAGACCTAAACGATGCCTACCTCCACATCCCCATCAGGGAATCATGCAAACAATTCCTGCACTTCAGAGCAGGCTATCAACACTTTCAGTTCTCTGCACTGCCCTTTGTCTTATGTACTGCTCCCAGAGTATTCACCAAATGCTTGGCCCCGGCTATAGCATTCTGCAGACAGAGAAATATACAGATTTACCCTTACCTTTATGACTGCCTCATTCAGGCAAACTGCAAAGAAAAGTTGCTCCAGGGACCTTCTCTTTGTCAAATCATGCCTAACTTCCCTAGGGTTCACCATCAACGAGAAAAAATCAAAGCAAAACCCCCCAGAAAAATTGTTCTCCTGGGAGCTGTGGTAGACACAGCAACCCAAATGGCCTTCGTATCCCCAAAAAAGCAGAGTTTCCTGCCTCTCTACTTCATTCAGCTGGCTTCCAGAAGTCACCTCACTGTGAGGAAGTTCCTGCAAGCCCTGGGATACATGGCATCTTGCATCTTTCTCATCCCTCTTGCCAGGCTTCACATGAGAAAACTTCAGTGGTACTTAAAGAACCTTTGGTGTCAGCACTGTCAGTCCCTAGAGACCACTCTCCGTCTGATCCTTTGTATAAGGGCCGAATTTCTCTCGTGGGCAGAGGCCTGTGCCATGAACAAGGGTCTTCCCTTCATCCTCTGCCCTTCTGACCAGACCATCACCACCGACACCTCAGACATTGCTTGGGGCACTCACCTTGCAGGCAGGTGTACCCAAGGCCTTTGGAATGCCCAGCAACTTCACTCGCACATCAACCAGAAAGAAATGATGGCAGTGCAAAGGGCTCTGAATTCCTTCCAACCCCATCTCAGGCCAGGGGTCCTCCTTATAAAAACAGACAACACCATGGTAATGTGGTACATCAACAAGCAGGGGGCCACACAATCTTTACCCCCTGTGCAGGTTTAGCCATGAGTCTCTGGCACCTCCATGGGACTACACCTAATTACTCAATACTTAACCAGGGATCGACAGCACACTGGCGGACCACCTAAGCAGAAACTTACTGGACCCTCACGAATGGCAGCTCCACAGAGAAATCTTTCTGCAAATCACCCAGAAGTGGGTTGACCCCAGAAGTGGACCTCTTTGCCTCGCACCTCAAACACCAGCTGCACAAGTTATGTACCAGGGAGTATCACCTCCTAGCATGGAAGGTGGATGCCTTGACCTTCCCCTGGAGCTCCCTCTTTGTGTATGCATACCCTCCTCTGCCCCTTATTCCCAAGTTTCTGATCAAAATAAAAGAGGAGAGACCAAAGGGCATCCTCATTGCTCCAGAGTGGCCCAGACAGCATTGGTACCCCTTATTACGCAGTCTGTCCGTACAGCCCCACAAAGCTGCTTCCCCGTATGTCAGACCTCTTGACCCTGGAGAGGGGGAAGGTACTGCACCCAGACCTACAAACTCTCAAACTTTCAGCATGGCTTATGCACTAAAAACTAGCAAGGGGTCCCTGTTAAGCAAACAGGTCCTGGACATCATCACAGAGGCCAGAAGGCCCAGCACAAGAAAATCATATGCAGGAAAATGGAAAAGATTCTGCTCCTGGAAACAATCAAATGTGGGCAGTACCTCCCAACCTTCCATCCCTTTCATCCTGGATTACCTAGCAGAGTTGCTCAATAGTGGCCTCTCTTTCTCCTCTATTAAAATCCATGCCTCGGCCATCTCTGCCCATTATGATTAAGACCCACCCCTCTTCTCTCATCCTTTGATTAAGCAATTCCTCAGAGAGGCTTCTAATATCGGGCCTCCCAGATGGCCTCCAACGCCACTCTGGAACCTGAATTATGTATTAGAGAAACTAACCTTACCTCCTTTCGAACCTGCCACTTCAACAGAATTGAAATACCTCTCTTGTAAGACTGCCTTCCTACTAGCTATCACCTCAGCCAGAAGAGTCTCGGAACTTCAAATTCTCATGGCTGTCGAGCCCTTCATAATTTTCCATGCAGACAGAGTCTCCTTGAGGACTACTCCCTCCTTTATGCTCAATGTGGTATCTGATGTGACCTTAACCAGGCCATATACCTTCCCATCTTCTTTCCCAGCCCTCAAAAAAAGGAGAAATAATTCTACACTAGATGTGCACAGACAACTCAGATACTATCTGGACCATACTAAGCCATTCAGAAAAACAGACCAGCTTCTTGTAAGCTTTGCCCCAGGGGCAGAGGGGAAGCCTATCTCCAAACAAACCATTATCAGAAGGATTTCACACTGTATCCATTTTTGCTACAGACTACATGGGAAACCCATCCCTAAGTCTATATGTTCCCACTCCACTAGGGCAACCTCCACTTCCACTGCCTTCCTCAGAGGAGTACCTACCAGGGACATCTTGGAAGCGGCCACCTAGACCTCTCCATACCTTTACAAAGCATTACCACCTACCTCTTTAAGTCTAGGGCAGGGTTTGTCTCTGCAATTCTGCAGAGCCTCCTGACCCATACCTAGGACTCAACCTATACTTCCACCCTTTTCCTCAGCTTTGGGAATCCTCACACAGGTTATGACTGCAACAGTGAAACACGAAGAACATAGTACAGTTGTGTACACTTACCATAAATGTAGATGTTCGAGTGTATTCACTGTTTCAGTCTTGGTTTCCCTCCCTCCAGCCCCCATTTAACATCTTCCCGTTGGGGGACACAAGCTTCCCAAGGTGGCTTTTAGCCACTAGGACCTTCTCTCTTTTCCCTTGTGCTTCTGACAGCTTAGGGAAAGAAAAACTGATGTAATGACGTCAGCTGCTTTGCTTTATAGCACTGATGACCTGACGTCAGACTACAGGCGACAGCAGCCCGCGCACAAAAACATTGACTCTGGTATTCGGGCTGACCGGCTACCACAGCAGGGATAACCCGCATGGCTGAAGACCTTATTGTCTCTGATGACCAGGATTTACTCTTATCTACGTATGAGGATTCTGATGCAGAGGACTCTATTCCCCCTGCTTCACCCCCTGAGGATTTTTCTTGTGGTGAAACCTTTCATACTCTTAGGGAACATTTTCACTGGGAAAACCAGGATTACTCTGATTCTAAAAAGAGGCTTAGAGATTTCTTACTCCTGCCCCCAACACAGGCCTTTAGCTGTCCCTCCTGTGCTGGACATTGTTGACGAATGCAAAGTATGTTTTCCAACTTGTTCAGCAGAACGCAGTAAATCCTGTAAATCTTTATTTTTCACACAGTCAGGAATCAACATAATTTTCTGTTTAAGCAGTCCAATAATATGCTGTTGATATTTTAACATATGTAATTGGCAATTTAAAGCCCTGATTGTCAAGGTTGCAGAAGTATAAACCTTCTTACCCCATCTATCCAGTGCCCTGGAGTCTCTATCAGAAGGGGTAGGATTTTTAGCAGTAGACGCCTTAATGCCCTTCGGCCCCTGAGAAATGGTTTCTGGCTCTGCAACAGGATTTTTGAAAAGGAACTTGTGGGACTCAGGAACCCTGTAGTATCTGTCAGGTTTACTAGAAGCCGGAGGCAGGGAATCAGGGGCCATACTGGATTCCGAAAACACATCATCAACAATGTCTAGTACAGGACGTATAGCCAAAGGCCTATGCTGAGGTAGAAGAAGGAAATCCCTAAGCCTCTTTTTTGAATCAGAAAATTCCTGACTTTCCCAGTGGAAATGCTCCCTTAAGGTATGTAAAGTTTCCCCCCCAAAAAAAAATCCTCAGGAGGGGAAGCAGAGGGAATGGAATCCTCTGCATCAGAATCCTCATAAGTAGGTATGGACAAATCCAGGTCATTAGAAGAGTCAGAAGAAACAGAGACCTGATCAGAAGATTCATAATCAAGCTCAGCCCTAGGCCTCTTAGGGGGGGGGGGGTTGACTACCCCTGATTAGAGTAAATAGATCTTCAGCCATTTTGATAATTTGTTTTTTAAGCATAGGGGCCTGAACATGTGGCCTGGGCATTGTTTTTTTAGATATAGATCGAGATTTAGGCCTTAGTAATGAAGGTGGAGTCAATTTGATATGCAAGTCTGTAGGCCTGAATACACCCTCAGAAGCTGGTGCCTGCATAGTGGCTCCGGACCCATCCAAGGTAGAGACATCCACGGGTTCCATAGGTGAAGCCTCTTGCGGCATACTGGACTCTGAATAGGTCTCAGTAGAGGCCTGCGAATCAGAAGTAGCGGGTATCAGGGGCTGTGAAAGTGCCTTACTGAGTACCAACGAACTGGCGACTGGCTTAGGAAAAGCGTCGTCGGCAGTCTTGGACCTCGGCGGCTTGTCTCTGTCTTTATCTTTGCATTTTTTTTGGAATACCGGTAGTCGGATGGCTAACCGACGACATTTCTGGATAATTAAACTGAGAACCGAAATATTTAGAGGCAAAAATGTACCGACGATGGATAGTGCGCTGATTAAATAAAGCACAAAACTGACAGCAAGGTACGTCGTGGTCAGGGCCTAGGCCAGGAATACAGTACGAATGAAAATCTTTGTGAGGTATTTGCTTTCCACAAGTAATGCAATTATTAACTTTTACTAACATCAGTAAGGAGCAAGAAAAAGTTTCCCCAATGGGGTACTTAGCTTTAAGTTGAAGACTTCGGTTCTGAAACTCGAAAACGAAAATTTCAGGAGTCGGCCGACCGGTACTTGCGAACTGCTTCTGCTTCGGGCACCGCACGGCAAGAAAGACTGATGTAATGGTGTCGGATGCATGTTTTATAACCCTGACGACCTGACATCATGGAAGAAGGGACAGGAACCGACGCAGGACCCAAGACTTTGTTAATCAGGATGACTGAGGGCAACCTGCCAGCAGATTACCCAAATGTTATGACTGCAACAGTGAAACACGAAGAACATCTATGTAGCTACTGTGTCCTTAACCGTTTAGCTACCATATCTCTCAGTAGTCATAATGCAGCCATAGGACCATGTATTTTTCTAGGTTGCTTTTTCTAGCTTTGCCTGTTGGCCATCAAGTTTTCCTCTATCAGATTCAAGCTCATTCATTCCATACTAGTGAGGAATCTCCTGCTCCTCTAGAATTAGAATTCCCCAGCAGATGTTATTGACTTTGTGTTTTGACTAGCATCCTGGCAATGAGAACATTTTTGTAAGTTCCTAGTCTCGCTCAAGTGTGGAGGGAACTGCTACCTACATCACTGTGAGGCCTCTCAATGCCTTCCATGTGCAAGTGCACACATCCTTGTACTAATGAGGGCTGCCACCAGGTGGTGACCTGGTGAACTGAAAGTCTGCTACTAGAATGCATACTGCAGTGCCGCCTCCTCCTCTGAGGGATTATAGCTACATCAGTCTGGCCTCTCCTCCACCAGGATGTGCATATGCCTATCCTCCCCTGACATTACATTTAAGTAAGCTGTTTCTCAAACTCAGATACTCTAGGCCATAGTTTATACATAAGTCCTCTAAGCCAGTGGCACTAGCAGCACAGCACTGTGTTTTTTGTTCTCAGATTTTGTCTTGTTCTTCCTACGTTTAACGATTTTCTATTTGAAATGAGATCTGCAGATTTATTATCATCCCTGATTTATTTACTGATTTTCTCCATGAAGTTAAGTCTGTTTATTGGTATTTGCATTATTAACTGAATTAAGCCTACACCAAGATTTCCTATTACTGACTGTCTAGGACCTAAAATCTGAAGGCCTTCTATTGTGAAAAACAAGACAACATTCCTCTTTCTTACCTTCTACTATGATTTTAAAGGTTAGTACTGTAATTTTTGTGTTAACCACTACTTTGATTAATTCAGCTTCCCCTTCATACCAAAGTGTGTTAGCATCTGGTATGTACCTCAACTCAGGTGAAAGTTTTACATCAGATAACAAATGGCATCAAATAAAATTAACATCAGATTGCTAAGAGCATTTTTTGTCATAATATACAAAGAAGTTCCCATCAAATACCATACTGTAAAATAATAACTAATGAAAAAATAGAAAAGAAATAGTTTATTTTCTTTGCCACCCAGCAGGCTGCACAACTGCACAAACTTTCTACTTAAACAAAATATACCTGTATATAAACATTTATATATAACAGTAGTATACCTACCCTCGACCTCCTACATACAGTCACTGTAGTAATGTAGTGGTACAGTGAAACATGGTGATGCATTATAATATAGAAGGTTAGTGATGTAATGTTGCAACCAGAGCCAAAACTTATTGAATTTTACTTCTAGACAGCATATCTTCCTAAGAGATGCTTGCCACAAAATATTGTCTTTAAACGTTAAACATGTAATAGCTGGCAACAACAGAGTTGTACCTGTGTTAATGAAAATAGCCAACTACCTTGTTGGAGTCTCACAGCTACTTCAACAAGCACATATTACCAAACACGTTAGTATGATATAATTAATCTGCTTTCAGATGCAGTGTGGGCAGCTATTGTTCTCTGTTTACCACCTTCTCTGCCATACCCCTCACACCTCAGTGTTTGCTGCTGCTTCTGACTGGCACTGTGAAACCTTACCACATGGCTCAACCATCATCTTCTGTTCAGCATCCTCACGCCTTCTGCACATTCAAATGCTCATTTCAGAGGCCTGGAGGAGGTATGCTAGGGAGACAAAACAAATGACGTGACTCAGTAGCACATCAGAAAAAAGGCACCTGCATCCATTCTTTATTACCTTGTAGTCATGAACTTCCTTCTGGTTCCCTCCAGTTTTCAAGAGAGGTCTTGCCTCATGAATTAGGTAGTTTCCCTTGTTTTTCTCAGTATCCTAGCTCCATCGTTTGTCTGCTGTCTGACTTGGCCATCTTAGGGCCCATCCCTTCAATTGGCTGATACAGTATGTCCCAAATTCTTCTACTGTTGTCATCCTCTCTCAGAAGTTGCAAATCCCTGTAGGAGTCTTCCTTCCTTGCAAACTTGTTACCACCCTGTCTATTAATTGACATCCCTCTTTCCAGTTTATTTCTCAGTTCCTCCCTTTTTTTGACAGAGCTCCTGCTAGTTGCAGGTTGCCTTCTCTGGGTCATTTAATATGCCTCACTTCTTGACTTCTTGCCTCTTTTTCTCCTGAACCCATCTCCATGGCCTTACCTGAGGTTTGCCCCCTAGCCTCTTTTGCTTCCTAGTGTATACTGCTAGATCCTAATGGCTTCCTAAGGCTTACAGCAGTTCCAGCCATGTCGCTTGTAAACTCACTTTAGAACTGTTTAACAGATTAACTTAACATCTGCTACCCCCCCTCCTTTGCTGTGCTGTGTCAGAAGACTTACCACTTTTTATTTTCTTATAAACGTGTGCAGTGTAGCCCTGTTCATATCTGCAATCCATGGGCAGCTCCCTGTTAATTAACCTGGTATACATCTGTCGTGGTTTATTTATGTGACTGTGGTACTTGAACAGAATGCACCTCGGTTATCCTGTGACTTGCACTGCTGTCTCCACTGTATGTGCCCTATTAACTTCAGTGTCTAAAATCACAGGATTTTTCATTTTTCTGCAAATAGTACAAAATTGTTACCCTCCACATTTATTCTCTGTGTCCTCTCCCTTAGTTCTACAGGTTGTTCATAGCTGCCCACAGCTCTGTAATTTCTGCATCATGCTGTTTCAGCTGTGAACTTATCTGGCTGATACTTCCACCATAACCATTTGCAGATTTTCTACATCCAGCTGGAGGACCAGACATGATATCTCACACACCTGCAGTCTTTGCAGAGAGGCTGTTTACCTTATCAAGAGCCAGATCTATCTTGTCCTTGCTTCTATCTCAGCACTACACAGACTCTGCTCTGACTTACAGAGGGACTCAAGTTCCACACACCTTTGTATGTGAAAAGATTCTGATGGCATAGCTACAGCTTATATTGTTTATATTTTTGAGATCTGGAACACTCCCCCAGTCTACTTTAGGTTGGATTGTGCTAAAGCAGTGGCCATGGAAACAGGCTTCATTGTGTTTGTGCAGGTTGGTATGGTTGAGACTGTCCGCTTCCAAGGAAGTTCTCAGAAGCAGTATTCTAGATATCCATTTTTAAGAGGGAAGTACTATTGAGCCAGGACTCTTATGACCTACTGAATGGAGGAAGCAGGCTGCAATGTTGAGGACTTTTCTAGTCCTTCTGCACTACCTTCCCCCTTTGCAGACTTAGCCACGCCCAAAAGAGAAGAAATCCTCTGTGTTATCCAGATAAGCTTGTCAGGCATCATATGGTGTTCCTTCCATCTGCAGTCAGCTCATCCAAGATGCTTTCTCAGCTGTAGCAATCCTGACTTTGGTCTGGGATTGACCATTGTGGTAATGGGTGGTAGGGAGATGGTTCTCTTGCATTCACTCCAACTTGGAAGCATTACCCAAGACTGTTGTTTCTGGAACTTTCTTAGTCAGTTGTATCTTAGACCTCCTTCTCCAGAAAGAACTCCTTTAAGAGAGAACATGCTAGCTACATAAAGCTAATTTGACTAGTTCAGCCCATAATATCAAAAGCAGTTATAAAGATGTCCCATGTTTGGAACAGGATCAAGAGTTTTACTCCCACCTTTTTTTCATTCTGAAAACTATGGACAGTTTTTATCCTATTATATAACTCATTAGCTTTAGTCAACACATCTGGTCTTCTGGTTACAGATGGTACTTTTCAGGGAGTTATGCTTTTGCTACCAGAGGGCACATGGATGGTGTCAGTACATTATAGATACCTTTTAGCAAATAATTGTCTTATATCTAGACAGGAGATTCCCTTAGTTTACTCTAAGTGGCTTTAACTTATGGGAAGATTGCCATGTTTGGGCTTTCCTGAACACTCAGAATACTTATCATGTTGTCGGCTTTTGTGATCAAAGCCTTGCAGGTAATGGACCAGTATAGGTTCTCTTATCTGTTTTAATGGCTGCTGCAGCCCTCTCCAGGGACTTATTGGAATAACTGATAACTGTACACTCCACTTATTGCTGTCCTTGGAACTAACCATAAAGTGTGAGAAGCCATCATCTTTCATAAGAGTGCCTTTATAAACGCAGAGCTTGCACACTTCAGTGCTGCTCTGTCATCTCCTTAGAGATGACTAAGGCATTTGTGTTCTAGCAGTCTTCACAAGGATGTGGTGTACAGTCCAAGCTCAGACCCTGCTGTAGCTTCCTATCTGATGACTACCACCATCTTCAGGGTGCCATTTGCACATCTATGGTTGTTTGAACGTGAAACCAAACTTTGAGGAGTCCAATGTGAGGTGCATGCAGATCTCCTGGTGTCAGATCCCATATTACTGGGCCTCATAACAGTGTACAATCCAGCTTGTTGCTGGGCTTCCTATTCTTACAGCTGAACCAATCAAAGGTGCAAAAATAGATACTTTGCTAGTGGGACGGATAGCTTACCTCTACCCTTATGTAGAAAACAGGTTGCTGCTCTATCTTAATGAGGTTAACAGTAGAATTCCGTAGATGTTTGAACTGCTGCAACATCTTTTTGGATGTATTCTTCTTGTACATTAAATTAGGAAATAGGCCCTGGATGACCAAATATATTGATGACTGCAAATTGGAAAACAGTTACTTCACTAGATGCCATCCATTGTTCTTCACAATGATCTATATAAATGGTTTACTATTGAAATGTCGAACGGCACTACATCGACTGTACTATAGTCGAACACGGAAGTTCGAAAATAGTAATGTCGACGACAAAAAAACAATCTAGGACTGTGTTTTAACATGGGTCGTGGTAGGGGAGATGTTTGTAGTTCTGAATAATACTGAACACCTACCTCGACCCATCTTAAAACCATTCCTAGATTGTTTTTTTGATGTCGACATTACTATTTTCGAACTTCTGTGTTCGACTATAGTACAGTCGACGTAGTGCCGTTCGACATTTTAATAGTAAACCATATAAATTGCATACCTTGTGCAATAGTAGTGACTTCATCTTTCCTATTAAAAAATCTAATATAATGAGACTTGGAGAAAAGTGTATAAATTATAATTTACAATAAATGATTAGATCATAAAATCATCATTGCTTAAGTAGCAAATATCGAGTGGGTTTTCATATTTTGTTGAAAAATGGATAATAAACTTGACAGTCAAACTTATGAACCTAAGGAGCATGCCACTGCACCCTCTTAGCTGAGGGCTGGCCCATGCCTGGCAGTGGACCATAGACAGGGGCATCTTTCTGCAGTGATTTAGATCTGAGAGAAAGTGAATACGCTGACAGATTTTCCTCTGATTATCTTCTGTAGTTGTGGATTCAGGGGATATGTCTGGTTCTGGTCTTTCAGAGGTTGGACACTCGAGGAATTGACTTATTTTTTGCACAGGAATGCTTTCCTCCTCCATTCTGGTAATTGTAGCAGCCAAGTGTAGGCTGGATAACAATGAATGCATTCTCCATCCAGTGGTACAGGATATTCTTGGACACCTTCCTATAGTTACTTCTTAACCTACATTTCATTACAGAGTTCAGGAAAAAAAATGAGTTCTTGTTGCATCATTGTGTCCAAGAGTGAAGGCTTGTCTATGACTGACCAGGAGACTGCTCTTATGATAGCCAGGGATGTTCTGCAGAGTTGCATCAAAAACTGGCATCACCTCAGAACTTGGCCTCTGCTGCAGTCTGTCTAATACTGCTGGTTATTCTGGCTTGAGGGTCAGACCAACTGAGACTGGTAGGAAACCTTTGCTTAGCATGCATTTACCTCCAAGTGGAAGCAGTTCATATGGGAGGAGTGATATATTGTACAGTCTCATCATCTTACAGGTTATATTGATGTACTTTGGATCTTTATTTATTCCAAAGTCAGGATATGCATGCCAGACATTTCTGCCAATCATGACCTTGTAGATGGCAATATTGTGTCCCATCTTACATGGTTAAGATCTGAACTGCATTGATGACACTTTGCTTGTTCTTGTTTTGAGCCTATTTATTCAGCAGTTGTCATCATCATCATCAAGCCCCTTTTTCCCTGTTTTTCCCCACATGGGATCAGGGTATCACATCAGCTGTCACCATCACTCATTTCAATGCCACTGATTTACTTTCTTTGATAGTTATGGCTTTTTGTCACTGATCTTCTCTTGCACAATTCATCCATCTCTTTGCTGTAAGCCATCATTTTATCTTGACTTCTTTCTGTATCCCAAATCATCTTCATCAGATTGTCATCTTTTTTCCTGCACTTTAGCCCAAATCACCATAATCTGTTCTCTTTCACCTTCTCTGCATTTGGAACTATTTGTGTTTCTAATCTGATGTCTTCATTTTTTCATCTGTCCTATAGTCTGTATTGTATCACCTGTCTCAGGCACTATATCTCCATCATCTTTAGCTTCCTCAACCTTCACTGCCCCGGATTCTGTACCATACAGTAGTACTGGCAACACCACTGTTTTGCACACCTCACTTCTAAGCTTCTTGGCATTCTTCTGTCATACTGTACCCTTATACTCTGTGCCATTTGGCTGCAACCCCTCTGATTCTAACTTTAACCTCATCATCAGATTTCTGTTATCCTGAATCACCCCTCCCAGATATTGAAGCTGTTAACCGGTTTCATTATTTTCCTTCCGTTTAATGTTCAGATTCTTCTGATTTCCTCCATTTGCTTCCATTGCAGTTGTCTTATCCTGTATGCCTTCAGTTTTACATTCGATTCTCCTGTCATTTTCTGAAGTTCTTGTCTAGAGTCTGCCTTAATACCGCATTACCTGCATACAGCAGCTTTCTTGACCTGTCCCCTCTGACTTGTTTGGTAGGTTGATAGGTTTTACATCTAGCTTTTCCTCAGTAGAGCTGTAACAGGTAGCCTGTGCTGGACAACTGGACATTGGCCAGTCAGTAGCTTATTGACCCAGGGCTACTGGGTTTTGTGATGTGCACATGCTGTCCAATAAGGGGTACACAGACTCCTACCACCATTAGTGGTACTGAAGTTTATTTCTTGGGGGAAAAAAATCCTGGCAGCCATAATCTATACTTGCAGGATCTTAAAATATCACCCATTGTGCATAGGAAATCACATTTAGTCTTTCCTAAGGATTGGATCCCATAGGACCAACAT
The DNA here is from genome assembly GCF_019279795.1 of Protopterus annectens. NCBI lineage: Eukaryota > Metazoa > Chordata > Ceratodontiformes > Protopteridae > Protopterus > Protopterus annectens. The sequence goes on from NC_056726.1 coordinate 13,969,351, forward strand.
GCATTCCTTCCAAACTTTTTTTTTTTTTTTTTAATACCAGTAATCTTGTTTGGTTGGAGCAGATACCAGGGTCGAAAGAGCCTTATACACACTGCATATGAATCACCAGCTCAATTTTTTTTGCAGAGCAGGTGCACAAGATTGAGATGACTGAACAGCTGCTCATCTGCTCTGCTCTAGGGAGAGAAGTTCCGTCTGTTGCCAAATGCTTCCAAGTAGTTTACCAACTGTACCATCTTTTGTCATGACATGGCTAATCTCCCTCAGAAAGTGCTGTAATCAGCAGCCACTCCAATAGATACATGGCGTCTTCCAGTGCTTGCTATAAGAGCATCTCTATGACAGATATCTGCACCTTGGCCACTTGCTCATCACTGTATACCTTCCCCAAGCTTTATAGACTAATTTATAATTCCAGGAGTCAGACTTCTTTTGGAACTGCTGTACTTAAGGAGTTTGCCTTTTGGGTGGTTCCTTGTACTGTCCTCCAGTACCTTCAACCCTGTTATATGTACTGTGTGGGATTCAATCCAGCTGTAGAACCTGTCAAGGAAGGATGTTCATCGTGTTTCATTGTTGCAGTCCTAACCATTGGGTTATCCGGCTCTCGGTAGCCCTCGATCGGCCAGAATACCAATGGGTAAGTGAAAATGACATCGGCTGTCGTCGGTTGTAAAGGACGTCAGGGCGTCCAATACAAAAGGAGGCAGCCGACGTCACTTCCTCAGTCTTCATTGCCCACGCAGCCTGAAGCAGAAGCATTTCTTGCATGAGTGCCAGTCAGCAGTTTACCTTTTTTGTTTCTGACTACAAAGTTGAAGTCAACTACTGCTAAGTACCCCATTAGGGATCCTCTTTTCTTGCCTTAACGAATGTCAGAAAAGGTTAATAATTGTCTTACCTGTGGAAAGCAGATTCCCCATAGAGATTTTCATTCCTATTGTATTATTTGTTTAGGCCTTGACCACGACATTCCTAATTGTGATCTCTGTGCTTCCTTTAATCCACGTACTATTCATCGTTGGGCTAAGCTTTTAGCTAAACATTTTGGAGTTTGGCCTAAGTTTGTCGGTATGGCATCTGCTGGTCTTCAGGCTTCGGATATCCCCAAGAAACTTAAGGATAAGGACCGCGACATGGCTTCCGAAGATCAAGTCCTCGGATAATGTTAAATTGGTCGTCAGTCATGCGGTAGCCAGTGAGGTGCCTTTGCAGCCCCTGCAGCTCACAGATTTTCAACTGCAGGCCTTGGTTGAGACCATTTCAGAGGCCCCCAGGCCTCCGGCTTCCATTTTGCCTTCTGACCTTCCGTCTATTGCCTCTTCAGCTGGATCTGGAGCCACTAAGCTGACTCTGGTGTCCAAGGCCTCCGTTCTTCGTTCAGACAGCAAGCTCGCACCGACGACTTTGGCTGCAACTTCGGCAGTTGTCAGGCCTCCCAAGTCCTTCAGACTTGCAGGTAAATCTTCCAGTCGTAAGCCTGTGAAGAAACATAGTCCAGTTTCCTCTCGTTCCCCTCATTCTCAAATGGTTAAAATGGCTGATGACCTTTTGACTCTTATTAGGGGTTCACAGCCTCCTCCTTCAAAAGGAGGTATGGATGTCTCTCCTGAGGCTTTGTCTTATTCAGGTTCTGATACTTCTAGCATTTGTGTTGATGAAGAGGAAGTTTCTCAAGCTTTCTCTCTTTTTGAGGATTCAGACGCAGAAGAGTCCATCCCTTCTGCTTCTCCTCCAGAAGATTTCTCTTTTGGTGATACTTTAAATACTCTCAGGGAGCATTTTAAATGGGAAAGTCAGGATTATCCCCTTTCTAAGAAAAGGATTAGGGAGTTTTTGGATTTGCCTCAGCATAAGCCTTTGGCTATTCCACCTGTGTTGGAAGTGGTTGATGATGTTTTTCTGGAAAATTCTTTGATTCCAAATTTGGTTCCTCCTGCTCCCAGGAAACCTGATAGGTACTATAGAGTCCCTGATTCTCATTTGTTTCTTTTCAGGAATCCGTTGGCTGATCCAGAGTTTATTTCTCAAGGCCCTAAAGGAGTTAAGGCCACTGTTACTAAAAATCCTGTTCCTTCTGACAGGGAATCTAGGAACCTAGATAGGTGGGGTAAAAAAGTTTATACCTCTGCCACTCTTGCTATTAGGTCTACTAATTGTCTTTTTCATATGCTGAAGTACCAGCAGCACACCTTGGAAGCTATTAAGTCTGGGATAGCAAGTGTGCCTCTGTTGGCGGAGAGTAACGATATGCAGGATTTGCTGAATTCTGCCAGTCTCGTCAATAAACATTCATTACATTGTGGTTTTGACATTCTAGAAGCCTCCTGCAGGGCTACAGCTACTGGCTCTGTTATTAGAAGGCACGCTTGACTCAGGAAGCAGCCCCTACCGCAGTGTGTCAAGGCTAAGCTTTTAGATGTACCTTTGCATAAGGACAGTCTTTTTGGCAGCAAAGCAGAGGAAGTGCTCAAGAAAATGGAAGACAAGGCCAAGTCTATGCAGACAGTTAAAGACTTTCTGCAAGCTCAGCCTCCTCGCTTTAGCAGGAATTACCCTTCTAAGAGTTGGACTTTCCCTGATACAAGCAGACAGAACCGTTCTAGGACTAGTGGTTACAAATCTTCTAGGGGACATGTGGCTAACCCTCAAAGGTCTAAGCGTTGGCAGGCTTCCTCTTCCAAGGTGGGAAGTTCTAAGCCTGCATCTCAGTCTAAACACTCTCAATGACTCTATCCAACTTCTGCCTGTTCTTGCCTGCCCGGAGAGTCCTTTAGGGGGAAGGTTGGCCAAAGGATTCCCGGACGCTCCTCCAAACCAAAGGGCATAAGTAGAAAAGCAAATTTTGTCTCTGTTACATCTGGGAGCAATAGAATCAGTTCCTGCTCAGCAGGTAGGCCAGGGTTTCTATTCCAGACTTTTTCCTAGTTCCAAAAAAAGAAGGCACCTGGCGTCTTATCCTAGAGCTATCCATCCTGAACTCTTTCTTGATAATTCCAAAGTTCAAAATGCTCACTCTGCATCAGTTGCTGCCAGTGTTAGAAAAGAATTCCTGGCTGGTAACGTTGGATCTCAAAGAAGACCATCTGCACATCCCTGTCAGGGAAAGTTGCAGCAATACCTTTGATTCAGGGTGGGCAAGCAACATTGTCAATTCTCTGCACTGCCCTTTGGCTTATATACTGCTCCCAGAGTTTCCACAAAGTGCCTGGCTCCAGTCATTGCTTTTTGCAGGCAGTAGAAAATTCAGATTTACCCATACTTGGATGACTGTCTAATTCAAGCAAATTCTGAGGAACAGCTGTTAAAGGATCTAGAATTTGTAAAGACTGTTCTCTCTTCTCTGGGTTACACTCTCAATGAGGAAAAATCAAAAATGGTGCTATCCAAAGAGATAACATTCCTGGGAGCGAGTCTGAATACAGCTGCCCAGATGATATATCTCACCCAGGAGAAGCAGACAATTCTTTCAGTTTATTTCAAGGGCTTGGCAAGCCTGTCCCAGTTCCCTGCAAGGAAATACCTGCAAGCTCTGGGATTCATGGAATTTTGTATTCTCATGATTCCATATGCAAGAATGCATATGAGGAAATTGCAATGGTACCTCAAGAACATTTGGTGTCAACACACACTGGACCTGGATGTGATAATTCCTCTGCTTCCATGTCTGCAGACAGAGTTTCTGTGGTGGGCAACAGCCTTTTTACAGAACAAAGGCATGCCTTTTTTTGCCCACCCCTTGCCACTCAAGTTCTTAACACAGACGCATCGGACTACAGCTGCAGAGCTCACCAGGATGACAGATGCATACAGGGAAGTTGGAATGCCTAGCAGATGCACCTGCACATAAATTTAAAGGAGTTGATGGCAGTCCAGCAGGCCTTACTAGCTTTTAAGCATATTCTTTCTCCAGGGACCCTGCTTGTCAGGACAGACAACACCACAGTCATGTGATACATCAGCAAGCAGGGAGGGACTCATTCTTACCTCCTGTGCAGACAGAGCATGAGTCTTTGGTCCATAGCAGCATCCCTGGGCCTGCATCTCCTAGCTCAGTTTCTTCCAGGAATGCTCAATGTTTTGGCAGACCAGCTGAGCAGACAGACCCTGGATCCTCACGAGTGGTAGCTGGACAGAGCAGTTTTTTACAGCATCATTCAACGTTGGGGCACTCCTCAAGTGGATCTTTTCTCCTCTCCAGACAACCATCTTCTACCTCTTTTTTGCACCAAACAGCATCACAGCAGAGCCTGGAAAGTGGATGTTCTGTCCTTCCCTTGGACGCTGCTGTCAGTTTGTCTTCCCTCCTCTTCCTCTTCTTTCCAGAGTATTATTGAAGATCAGTGACAAACGACCAAGGAGTATTCTCATAGCTCCGGACTAGCCCAGACAGCATTGGTATCCACTGCTTCACAGTCTCTCCCAATTTCCTCCGTGGCATCTTCCTCTGAAGCCAGATCTTTTGGTTCAGGAAGGGGGAAACATTCTACATCCTCATCTTCAATCTCTCCATTTTGCAGTATGGCTCATTGTATGACTCCATCCTTTTCTTCTTTCCTTTCCCAGCAGGTGGTGAGGGAGGCCAGGAGGCCTAGCACTAGGAAGTCCTACGCTGGCAAATGGGAAAGATTCTCTCATTGGATGCAGGCTAGAGGGGAATCTTCTTCTCAGCCTACACTTCCTCTGATCCTGGAATACCTGGCTGATTTGCTTCAGGGTGGTCTTTTTTTCCTCTATCAAGATCCATGCTTCAGCCATTTCTGCTCATTGTTCTTTTGAACAACCCATTTTCTCTCATCTCCTGATGAAAATGTTTCTCAGTAGTGCTTGCAACTTAAAACCTCCCACCTACTCCAGCCTGGGATCTTAATTTTGTTCTAGAGAAACTCACTCTTCCTCCTTTTGAGCCAGCTGCCACTGCAGATTTAAAGTTTCTCTTGTGGACGACTGCCTTCCTCTTGGCTATAACTTCAGCAAGGAGGGTTTCAGAGCCGCATGCTTTGATGGCTGTGGAGCCTTTTCTTATTTTTCATGCAGATAGGGTATCTCTGAGAACCAGCCCCTCCTTTATGCCTAAGGTGGATTCTAGCCTGACTCTTAATCAGTCCCTACACCTTCCTACCTTCTTTCCTAATCCTCAAAATAGAGGTGAAAAAATCCTACATTCTCTTGATGTGCATAGACAGCTCAGGTTTTACCTGGACAGGACTAAAGACCTTTGGAAATCAGCGCAATTATTGGTCAGTTTTGTCCCTGGAGCCCAGGGCAAGGCTATTTCTAAGCAAACTGTTTCTAAATGGATTGCTCATTGTATTAATTTTTGTTATTCCTTTCATGGCAAGGTTCCCCCTCAAGGGGTTAGGACTCACTCAACTAGAGCAGTTTCCACTTCTGCAGCCTTTTTAAGGGATGTCCCTACTAAAGACTTTTTGGAGGCTGCCACATGGTCTTTTGTTCACACTTTCACAAAGCATTATATTTTGCCTTTGTTTTCAAGAGCCAGGGCAGGGTTTGCCACTGCTGTTCTGCAGGGCATTATCTCCAATCCTTGATTCTGTTGGTTCCTCCTCCCTTTCCTGTGGGCTTTGTTAATCAACCCATTGGTTACGACTGCAACAGTGAAACACGAAGAACATAGTATAGTTGTGTACACTTACCATAAATGTAGATGTTCGAGTGTATTCACTGTTGCAGTTCTGGTTTCCCTCCCTCCTTCCCCTTTCTCTTTTCCTAAGGTACAGGCTAAATTTGGTATTATTTGCCAATATGGTTTTGGTTTAAGCCTTGTTTTCTGAGGGCTTCTGACTGTTATGGCAAGAAAGACTGAGGAAGTCATGTCGGCTGCCTCCTTTTGTATCGGACGCCCTGACGTCCTTTACAACCGATGACAGCCAATGTCATTTTTACTTACCTTTGATATTTTGGCCAATCGAGGGCTACTGGGAGCCGGATAATACATTGGTTAGGGCTGCAACAGTGAATACACTCGAACATCTACATTTATGGTAAGTGTACACAACTGTACTTTCTATACTGTGAGGCATAATAGACTGCTTTGTACCATATCAGTTAACTTACAAGGAATTCTTCCATTTTGAATCCAAGAGATCTTCCTTTATGGATCCCAGATACCATCATTCATCCTGCTGTGCTTGGGTGGCCTTTCTATCCAGCCACAGCTGTTGGAATTCTCTGTAAGTTGAGCAGGTGGTTACTTCATAAAGTGTGAAATTTTCATTGTCTTATCTTTTCTTGCTGGAACTGGGCTCATTGGTTGTTGGGAGCAGTCTGGCAAACTTAGTGGTTTAGCAAGCATATGTAATCAGCACATAACATTGTAGTTTGTGGACTCTTCAGGAAGAATACCAAATTATGATTGATGGAGAGGACGAGACCAATTTTAGAACTCCTCAAGGGGGTCCTGTAGTAGATTATCTGATTCATTGCTAATGTATCTGTAATTTGCTTACCTGGTTACGACATTGTTGTTTTAAGGTTTTCTCTCTGTGATTGTGCGATTCCTTCCCTTTTCTGCTGTGACTAGATCAAAATTATAGTTCTGAGAAAAGTATGCAGCCCACATATGAATAGAATATTTTTTTTTTACTAGGCATCAAGTTAAATATGAGTAGAAGATGTGAGAGTTAGGTTTCTGAAAAAAAGTCAAAGATTCCATCATTACTTTACATTCTGAAGCTTTGCTGTAAATATGATTCCAAAGTTTTAGATAATTTCTCAAAGGGAACTTTGATCATAAAGTCATACTTCACTGAATGAGGCACCTTTACTTTAAATGTCTTTCTTACAAATGAGAAATAGTCCAGTACTGTCTCTCTGATCACATTATTTTGTTGTTGAGTTTTTATGACTGTTTTAATGGTAGTAATTTTGGTACAATTTCTTTTCAGCACGAGTTGTTGTTGCACAGAGCAGTTCCCTCAACCTGTTTTCAAACCGAGAAGTTGAACTGGAGCAGCGAGCAATGTTGCTGAAGAGATTAGCCTTTGCTATTTTTAGCAGTGAAGTGGACCAGTACCAAAAATTTCTCCCTGACATACAAGGTCAGTTGGCATGTATTTGAATTCTTTGTCATATAATTTTCTGCGGATGGAAGATAATTATGTGGTTTTCTTTGGTTGTTATGTTACTATTAAGAATGAAATTAGGATGCTTAATTTATGTTTCCAAATCTGAAAACGAAGATTAGAATAACTGAATAATTATTAAGTATTACTGTAACCAGTATTGCAGATCACTCTGAAAATATGGTGAAAAAAAACACAGAAATGGTTACTAGTTTAGATAGATGTAATTATTTGTAGTTCATATTGATGCATACTGACTACATAGAAATAAACAATTTTCTTTTGTTTAAGCCATTCAGAATTATTAGTAAAGGTTCTTTATCAGTCTCTTGACAGGGAGACAATGTAATCTGTAGGTGGCCTGGCTTTTGGATGTGCTGCAGTCTAGAGGTTAAACAGCTGAGGGCTACCTCTTCTTCATTTGTGGGATGGGCATTAGCAGCATACATTGTGTGGCCGTATTTAGTGGAAACTAATCCATGGTACTTGATTGTGCAACTGTTTAAGAATTGTTTAAGAGCTGCAGGCCTTCTCTTTGGGGATAGGCTTATGGGCATTAGACACAGGCATGTTTGGGATTGGTTAGGTAGCATAAAAATATTTGTAGATTCCCATAAAATAAGAGATTTGAGCTTGTTTGACTGGACCTCTTATCCACCCCAACCTGTGATCTCCCATGCTGGACACCATTGAAGCAGGTCTTTGGACAGTGTGAAACCCTGTTATAGGATAAGTTGTGTTGTAGGAGATCATTGATAAGGACCCACAAGTTAATGCAGAAAATTAAGGATATAAATTGCTAAGTGTAAAGTACTCGTTTTGTTTCCCTCATATTGTATTGGTCAGTTGTGTGGTTCTGCTGTTGGGTTGATCCTGAAAAGAGGCAGTTGTGTCTAATTGTTTATTTTGGATTATCTGATCTTAAAAACTGTGATACTTCTTTGCATTGTAACTGGACCAGTATCCCTGAAGGCAGGCACACCTCGCGAGGATCCTCTGGAGGATCATACAATTTATGTGTGGAGTTCTTAGAGCTAATCAAAGCAATAGCCAGTTGGTACTAATAGAGCTTTTAGACTTAATGCTACTCCCTTCTCCTTCACCAATCTTAACTCTGATGTACTCCAAGGATTACTTTTCAACCTGTTAATTTATGTTCTACCCTCTGATCTTCACCCTTCTAACATTGTCTTTTGTATTAACAACACACTAGTCAATAAAAATCTTTACCCTGCTCTCCAAAAAAAAAAAAAATTCTTCATCTGGCTGAATAATAACCATCTTATTTTAAACTGACTCAAAAACAAGTGCCCTTTGGTACTCCTTCTAGACTCAAGTCCTTCCTACTTCCAGCCTTTTTTTGTCTTATTAAACACCTTTATTAAATTATCATTTAAGGCATAAGCAAACATACCTTAACATGAAAGAAAACAAACCATTTTAACATTTTTTCCGGTTACATAAATTATGCATCACATTTCTTTTTGTAATTACCATCAGTCCAACATTACATAAATTCCTGAACTCCTGCTTTCCCTTAAACCTCACTTATCCTCCTGAACATTATTCTGCATGTATTGCTCCCAGAATTTCCATTTATTTCTATGTAATACCTGCTATACACTTGGATTTAAAGTGTACCCCCTCACCTATGGGATATTCCTTTTTAGACCATATCTCTGCTTCCTTCTTCACAGTATTGGCGTAAGAAATGAAAAACAACAGTCACCACCTCAACAACCTGACATGTTACTAATTTTTTATATTTTTTTTTTTGCAAAATTACTCATTTTTGTCATTTAGTCACAAATTCTCTATTGATACCAATGAAAGACCAAATTGTGTCTTCAAAGTCTGTTGGTAAACATTTATGGTACCAATATACTCCACCGTTAAATCCGCAAGCCAGGAACACTACACAGGCCAATCCGACACTATGTAAAGATGTAAAAACAAATTTTATTAAGCTACACTTAAAGCTTTTCGTTAGTGCTATGCACTAACTTCCTCAGATACATAAAAACATTTGTGACCTTGAGAATCTTCATTAAGTACTTAAAATGCAAACACGCCCCCAGTTCACTCGTAAACTAATTAAAGGTACCATTCCATAGCAATGTTATTGGGTGAAATGAATAGTAAATATTAACCAACACCTGTACATAATGCAAAATAAACTCCTTTGTATCGGAACCTTGAAAAACCTTTTGGGTTATATGAAATGCCTCCCTTTGCAACAATTTGCTGACCGTTAAGCTAACAGGGCTGAACATAAACATAACGCGTAATAATATATGTTTTAACCCAAGTTGCTGTCCTTCAATACACCAAACCATACCAGGCTATGTCAATTGGTATGAAGCATGACGGCTCCAGATTCTGGACAACATTAGCGGAAGTTTTATAACATGCACACTATAAGTAAATGAATTAACTAAACTATCTAAATCTATCTAGAAAATATGAATATAGATATAAATCAATAAATCAATAAAGAGGGAACTACGTACATGTACCACTACCAAGTTAAATCTAAACCTAGTCAACAGGTTGGTGTGGAGGGATTAAAATATATAAAGTATCTAAAAATACTGTACTAATAAGATTCATGAATATATAATGTAATATGACATAATTATAATATAATAAAATAAACTATTATGACACACCTGAATATAAAGTGCTTGATAAATCCAAACCAATATAAATATCCTAACATGAAATCTCATTAATATTGAATATAGTAAATAATATGAAACATAAAAAATAATATAAAAGTATGAGAAATATTGAAAATATTAAAACTATTCTAAGCCCATAACTACTAAATCAAAACTGACTTAAAACTCTTCAGCAAATTTGCCAAAACCGAAAAAAATGACAGAATGTAAACAAAATATACAAAATTAGGAAAGAAAATTAAGAAAAATAAAGAAAAAATAATGAAAAAAAGAGAAAAAATTGCAGTCAAAGACAAAACAGCCTCTACAAAGAAACACTGAAACTGCACCAGTTAATTATAAGACTCATCATCTCTTTAAACTTTTGAGTTTGAGGAAACAACTAATAGATAACGAATTGTTGAGTCCATGGGGGTGATAAGCTTCCAGTCTCAACTGCCAAAGGAGTTCAATGCACTCCAATATGAATGGTTCCAATCCACCTAGGTTGGCAGTGGGAAGTTGGTCTATAACCGTGAATATAAACTCATGGCTCGGATTGGAATGGAGATGGGTAGCCAAGGCATTATCCATTTTCATTGTCCTGATGGCATACAAATGCTCATACATTCTGGCCTGAATTTTCCTCTCAGTCTTGCCGATGTAAAAACTGGGGCATGCCGAACTTTGGGCAAGGTATACCACTTTGGCACTAGAACAGTTGTATCGGCCCCTGATAAAAAACTTCCTATTTCTGATCGTAAATGCTGTTTCCGCCCGGACAAATCTGCAATACTTGCACATATGGCATTTATACATCCCGGATCTTGAGTCTTATTAGTACAGTGTTTTTAGATACTTTATATATTTTAATCCCTCCACGCCAACCTGTTGACTAGGTTTAGATTTAACTTGGTAGTGGTACATGTACGTAGTTCCCTCTTTATTGATTTATATCTATATTCATATTTTCTAGATAGATTTAGATAGTTTAGTTAATTCATTTACTTATAGTGTGCATGTTATAAAACTTCCGCTAATGTTGTCCAGAATCTGGAGCCATCACGCTTCATACCAATTGGCATAGCCTGGTATGGTTTGGTGTATTGAAGGACGGCAACTTGGGTTAAAACGTATATTATTACGTGTTATGCTTTTGTTCAGCCCAGTTAGCTTAACGGTCAGCAAATTGTTGCAAAGGGAGGCATTTCATATAACCCAAAAGGTTTTTCAAGGTTCCGATACAAAGGAGTTTATTTTGCATTATGTACAGGTGTCGGTTAATATTTACTATTCATTTCATCCAATAACATTGCTATGGAATGGTACCTTTAATTACTTTACGAGTGAACTGGGGGCGTGTTTGCATTTTAAGTACTTAATGAAGATTCTCAAGGGCACAAATGTTTTTATGTATCTGAGGAAGTTAGTGCATAGCACTAACGAAAAGCTTTAAGTGTAGCTTAATAAAATTTGTTTTTACATCTTTACATGGTGTCGGATTGGCCTGTGTAGTGTTCCTGGCTTGCGGATTTAATGGTGGAGTATATTGGTTTGTTAAACATTTATGGTAGGCAAATTATATGTGCAGATTTCCACTCACACTACTTCTTAGACCAGATCATAAAATGTTGAAGAGTGTGAACAGCGTTGTAACTTCATACAGGCCACAAACTTAAGGAGACAGCAGTCTTTAAAGTGTAAATCTTATTTGTCAGAAAAACATTGGAGAAGAAACTAAAAAGTAGTATTTTTCCACACAAATTATGAAACCACCTAAAATACAGAATAATGAATGAACTGATACAAAAGACAACTGAGTTTAAACATAGAAGGAAAGAATCTTTCCCAGACTGTAAGCTATAGATTTCTGCCATTTCATTGTTAAGTGTATCTAAATTAAATTCATAGCCTTTTCAGAGACTTTCAAGGAGTTTGTACCCAGTTAGTAAAGGATTTCAGACCTTCTTACTAAACCAGTTATCAGCAGTGGTTTTAATGGATCCCGGTTTATCTGTCTTCCTTACATATTTAGGCAGCATATTCCACTGCCCCTCCCCCCATTCTGATATGAAAAGATTTTCACCCAAATAGAGTCTTGGTGATTGGGACAGTAACATGCTCCTGGTTATTTCTAGGACCCAGGAAGTGATTTGATAGCTGACATAGTTATATCAAATTTTAATTTGCATATTAAAATTAGAGTCCTCCTAACACATCTATAATTAATTGCAAAAAGATGTAATTGTTTGAGCTTGGATTTGTAATAGAAGGAACTAACAATGAAATCTGTTTGTAAATAATTTTTGAACTGCTTCCATTCTCTTAATTTGAGTACAAGAGTAGCTGCAAGCCATATCACAGTACTCTAGAGAAGGTGTGATGGTAGCTTTACACAAGGGTATAAAACCACCTGCTTGGTGGTGTTTGTAGAGTATTCCTGATGACTGAGTAGTAACTTGTAATAATGGACGAAATGTTGGCTTCACGCTTAAAAGATTTAACAATAACTCCTTCAAGATCTGTAACAAGAGTAGGTTTCAGCCAGGTGAACATTAGAGCATGGGGTAATGGGGATTGTTTGTCCTAAAATGAATTTTGCTTTTCTTGCATTAAATGCCATGCTCTTCAATAGTTTCCAAAGATGAAGGGCATCCAGGTGCTCATGAAACCCCCAGCCCGTTCAGACAATTTAGTTACAATTGTTCCCACCTTTGTTTTCATCAGCAAACTTCCTGCTTCAGATATCTGTGGACAAGTGAAGGCAGGTCCTTCAAAGTCAGATCCTCTAATTGACAAAGATGTAAAAAAAAAAAAAAAAAAAAGCACAGACCCCAGAACTGAACCATGTGGCACTCCCAATAACACGGATTTAAAATTGGAAGTAGCTTTAGCTATTTTAACACTTAATTATCTCTCATATAGCCACCTTGTGCCAAAAAAGCACATGGAGAAAAAAAAGCACCAGCACTAGTACCTATCTTGGCCTGTACCTCTGATGTTCATAGCATGGCTGCCTGACAAGATAATAACTCAGTTGTTTTCATCTCACATAATTCTGACTATGAATGAGTGAAACCCTGGGAATTCAGATATCATTCTTGAACAATAAGGCACACAGAAAAGCATTTTTACAGGGAGAAAAGCTATGTATATTAATTCAACGATTATAGTAACACGAGGAAAGGGAAAATTTTTTGGAACACCTGCAATTCGATCTTCTGGGGACTTCCCTGGTAGTCCAGCAGTAGTGATTACACATATGTGAGTTTTGTAAACAAGCCTAACTGTACTTAGCATTATATTGGAGGTGGGAGAATGTAGACACGTCACACTGTTTTATAGTGCAACAGGCTTCTAGATTACTTCACCTGTAGCATGTTATCATTTGCCGTCAATGCCAATGTTAGATTATAAAATTCTGGCAAAAGAAATTGTATTTGGAGCCTCGGAAACACTAGCAAGGACCTACACTGTTACCCTTTGGAAGTCCTTACACGTCCTAACTCAGATTTGCAGAGTATGAACCTTCATCAGTACCTTGAAGGATCAAGTTGCAGTGAAAAATAGAGTAGCTCTTCCCTTTCTTCTAAGGTTGAAGACTTTTTTTTATCTATCTTACCAGCATTCACATCAGTATATGTAGTCAGAGCATGAGGATACTTCACCCCAGTTTTCCGGTTCTCTGCCTGAAGATATCCCCTTTAGGAAGACTTTCAATAATTTGGGAGATGTATATTAAGGTGGATGAGTTTAAGTACTTGGGATCAATAGTTCAGAGTAATGGTGAGTGTGGAAGAGAGGTGAAGAAGAAAGTATAGGCAGGATGGAGTGGGTGGAGAAGAGTGTCAGGAGTGATTTGTGACAGACTGGTACCAGTAAGAGTGAAAGGGAAGGTCTACAAGAGGGTAGTGAGACCAGCTATGCTATGTTATATTGGTTGGAGACAGTGGCATTGACAAAAAGGCAGGAGTTAGAGCTGGATATGGCAGAGTTAAAGATGTTAAGATTTGCACTGGTGTGATGAGGGTGGACAGGATTAGGAATTAAGTATATTAGAGGGTCAGCCCAGGTTGGAAGGTTTGGAGACAAAGCCAGAAAGGCAAGATTACGTTGGTTTGGACATGTGCTGAGGAGGGATGCTGAGTATATTGGGAAAAGATGCTAAGGATGAAGCTACCAGGTAACGGGAAAAGAGGAAGGCCTAAAGTAAGGTTTATGGATGTGGTGAGAGAGGACATGCAGGTGGTTGGTGTGACAGAGCAAGATGCAGAGGACAGGAAGAAATGGAAACAGATGATCCGCTGTGGCGACCCCTAACAGGAACAGCCGAAAGAAGATGATGATATTTGGACAGTTATTTAAGTATTTTATTCCTTTAATATTCTTAACATAGTCTGCAGTTACTGATAAGATTCCCACTACCTCACATTTAAAATACCGGACTGCACAATATACAAAACTGCATTGCAATATAACATGCAGTTTGCATCATGCTTTATTTATACAAGCATTAGAACTAAAATTTTTCCTTGCAGTTACGTCTTCAGTCCCTTCAGAGTTGTTCTACACATCAGTGACATAAAGTGGGTGTATATGCTTTACTTTTCACTCCCCAGGTTTACACTCTCAACACAATTTCAGTCTTTTCATCCACTTCTCGCAAAGCCACATTTCACATGTCTGTTCTTATACCTAATGGTGTTGATGTTTTATAGTCTCACATTTAGGAGATTTAAGGACCATTCTGTTTCATTTGTTTTTCTCGCTTCTTTTGTCTTGTAGGCTATGTTGGATCTCTAAATTTGTGACTGATATTAAAAATAGGAGTTCCTTTGTCCAACATTAAAGACACACATTTTAACAGCTGCCTCAGTTATTTGACATGTTGGTTCAAGTATTCTGGTCTAAACATTTACCAGGATAAAAGCAGTATTATGCTGTTTGGCAAAAACAATCCTGTAATAAGCATTATATATGTAGTTCTGAACTACCCTAATTTTCAGAACCAAGGACCTTAGTATTAAGATCACTAATAACTTACATTTCTAAGTAAATGCCCAACATGCAAAAAACAGAGTTATGAAAATGTCAGGGCTAATATTAAAAAAAAAACTTCTCATCCCACAGCTCTGTATAATTTATTAGACTTGTTGGGTATGTGAGGCTCATTTTGGAATATAACTCACTGTTTTTACTTGATCAAAGAGTGATTTACTCCTATTAGAAAGTGTTCAGGAGAAATTAACAAAAATAATTAAGATTTTCTCATTCTTTGAATACAAAGGTTAGCTTTAATTATCTGACCATTTTCAATAAGTTGTAGGAACCTACATGAGACTTTATGCTTGCTTGTAAAGCTATATACAATATGGAACTTAGGACATTCTGAAAATATTGATACTTTGCATAATAAACACAGGTCCAGAGGCACAGGCTTTGCATACTCATTGGATAGCTGTCAAACCTCAGCTATATTAACATTTATTACTCATCTGTGATGCACTTGAGCAAATTGTATCTAGAGATTAGGTGAAATAATTCACTTAATGTATTCAAAAAAATCTTTAGATATGTGGATAGGGGATCTAGCCTATTCTGCACATCCTACATTATGAATGGCATAATTGGCCAATAAGCAGAAATCATAAACTGTGAAACTGTTTATTCACTAATTTCACAACGTTGCTAGTCTTTTTCCTGATCCTTTCAATCTCCCAGTACCACTGTCTGCTTCATGCCCAAAGTACTCCTGATTATTCTAGTCCACTCCTGAGCTTTTCTCTGTTGCTCAGGCATTTTCCCTCCAGACTGGAGTAGTTGCCCCAAGCTGACAGCTGCACCAAAAGGTATTACCAATTCTAAAATTAAGATTGCCCATTCTAAAGCATGCATTACATCCCGTGTTCCCATTTTTACTGATTTCTAACTCTACTTTTCTAATAATCTGTCCCCCTTTAAAATGTGAAAAGCAGCTTGCTTTCAGTAAACATTAATGTTGAGCCGTTTAGGCACAAGCAAATGAGTAAATGTATATATATATATATATATATATATATATATATATATATATATATATATATATATATATATATATATAGACACTTTAAAGTAGCCAGTCATGCAACATGTTTTAGGAGGTGTGAGGGAACAGGCATAACAGGAGAGAAACCTCCGTAGACTTGAGGAAAACATGCAAACTCTATATAGACAGTGACTGGCAAATAGGATTGAATCCCATACCCTGTAGCTTTAAGGCAAAGATCTTAATCACTGAGCTGCTATGTGTGTAGATCTCCCTTTTGTTAAACAAACTTTGTGCAAATGGCTGGTTAGCTGCTTGTCCTTTTGCTATAAGTAGAGTAAACCTTTGTAAGGCACTCTTGAGTACATTCCGTTTGAGCAATTTCAGCAGCTTACTTTACAAATGCTTCTGCAGATGAAACTCCACACATTGACCTAACATTATAAGATGGAAGTATGCTGTTCAGGTAGAGCAGGATTTGGTAAGTCTTTGCTACAAGAAGATGCTTTAATTGTCAACTTTCCACACCTAATTAGTAGTGCTTGGGAGTCTACCCAAATGTTATGATTTCTGTTAGAGAGACCCTTGGTAAAGGAACTAGTACTTCTTCTTCTTTCGGCTGCTTATTTTAAACAGTAGCTTTTCTGATATGTTGGCTTCCCCATATATACATTCTAAGCAGATATTTTTAAACAGAACTGGCTCAGACATTGCCATAATGTCAAAGCAGGTCACCTCTGAGAAACCTGTAAGGTACAAAGTGTAAAGACAACTCGTGCAGTTTTTTCTAATGAATTAATGTTTTCCATCCTGTACATGCTTCTTGTTAGGAAACTGCTTTGTCAGGTTGTGCTAGGTAGCCTTTGTAGGGCTATAGAATGCAATGGTTGTATTCGGTGATGGAGTGAATTAAGACATGCTATTTAGTATCAGATGGGCTATAGAGTATGCCTTTCTGACTGTTGTGGACACGCAGTGCTCATTGTTTAGTTTATCATACTCTGAAGTCAAAGTTTCTTATTCTGAGGTCCAAGGGTTTCACTTGGCTTGCTTTTTTATGATCTGACTGTTTATTTTGTTGACAAAGTATATATCCTTTTTACTGAACTTGATTATGTTGCATTTGTTAACATTAAAAGAAAAACTATTTTGACTTGAACCAGGTACATATCTTCCTTAACTTATCCTATAGAGTTTTAGCATGTTTTAGTTTTGTAACTGTATTGACTAAATTGCATTCATCTGTGTATTCTGTTCTTCTTATCTCCTTTCCTAGTTTTACTTCACTGTTTTTTGTTTTTATTTTTCATTTTTTCCCTAATGACTATCAAGCCTTTCTCTCAGACTCTGCCTATTTATTCCTATGTACTGGGTATCCCCAGCACAGTGGCTTGAGCCAAGCTGGGGGCTGTCAGTCATGTAGTCATAAGGGTGGTTTGTACCCTCTCACTGGTATCCCGGCATCCCAACAATGAGGGCTTATTTTGATAGGCCTTAACCCCTCCACTAGGTATGGGGATAAGTGTACCTTGTCACTGCAAGGCTACTGTACTCTCCTTGATGCAGGTGTATGCTTCCATGTAGTTGTGATGAGAGATACTGCTAAAGCAACCTAGTAATCAGATACCTGCCTATGGTCTGTCTTTGTGTTGCCAACCCTCCTTCTAGGGATAGTGGCTTTGAATGGCCCAGGTATGCCTTCCCCTCCCATGACAGGGCCTGTGCTCTTTGTGCCAGCTCCTACAGTCATTTAAGCAGATTAGTGAACTTGGGTAATATGGGTAATAGTTGGGGCTTTATCTCTCTCTGTCAGTGGATCCAGATTCCTTTCCCAGTTTTGTATTATAAAATAATCATAAAATAAAAGCCTGTCGTACATCTAATATATAACAGTGTGGGACAGCATTGGTTTCCCCATTTGGGACTGACAGATGACACCCAGTCTGACCTGTAGTTTTTTATTGTGTGGTGATTAATTTAACTATTGAATTCCTTAACTTGTTCACATTTAGTGATTGCAATTTTTCATTGATTCCCTTATAGGAAATAGTATCAAAGACTTGAGCATGATCCAGATAATGTAGCATGCATAATAAGTTCTTTGTCAAGTGCTGCCATCACTCCGCTAGATTCAGCGACATGACAAACTGATATATTTCCATGTTGAAGGGAAGCGGTTGCTTGTATCATTTTGAATAAGTTTCACTGTAGCATGTTCCATAATTTTATAAAGAATATACCTAAGGCTAATTGGTTTGAAGTTGGCTGACTTAGATCCTCCCTTCTGCAACAATATATGCCTCCCCTTTAAGCCACTATTTTTTTTATCTGTACGCACAATTTACATCTTAATCTTGAAAATGTCAAACAAAAGTTCCCATGTTTGACCCTTAAAAGCAAATCTTTTTAGGTGTCCATATCAGTAGTATATCATGAGCCAACTTCTGCCCCAACATTTTCTCTGCTGCCTGAGAGAAGGACATAATATGGAGCAGTGCTGTAGATGACAGTGATTCAACTCAACCATTTGTATATATTACAGGGTGAAGGTCCTTGCGTATTTCATTAGCAGGAGGATGGTGACATTTGAAATTTCACCACAATGAACTACAAACCAAAATGATAATCCAAAAAATAAACTGCCAAGGCATCTTTGTTAAAAGCCAAAGGTTTATTACAAAACCACAGTAAAACCAATTGGAAAAACACATATCAATATTAAAACATAAGTGCTTTTGTTCCAACAGTAAATTAATAAGGAACATCATCAGATAAACAACAACCATCCCTTCATCATGTTTTAAAGTGTACAAATCATCCAATTGATTTAATCAAAATTTACACACCCCAAAAAAGAAGCCAATAGAGGCTTCTACCACTAGACACACCTTAAGTAAGAAATCACCACATTACATACAATGTAACTAGAGCTTGTTGAAAAAACACGTTATATATAAAATGTTACTAAAATGTATGCTAGCTTCCGTAAAGCACAATTAATATTTATCTTTTTAACCCTTTAAGTTTTAAAAGGCTTTTAACGGATTCAGCTACATTCAAGCCTGGCCAAAACCGAGCATTTAAACCGAGCTGCCATGTAAGTTTGTCCTTTTTCTAAAATTAATGACTATTCCCCTTCCCTTTCTGAAACGTTCAGCATTTCTAATACAATAAATTTAAATTCATGGCCATAATTATTAGTGACATGCTTAGCCAAAGCATTAGTTTGTTTTTTGATCGAATATCACTTAAATGTTCACCTATTTTTCAGCTTGCGTTCAATTTTGCCCTTGTAAAAAACATGGGCATAAAGAACAAACCACACAATAAACCACTTTTATATTTAGAAGCTAGCATACATTTTTAGTACATTTTATATATAATTTTTTTTTCAACAAGCTTTAGTTACATTATTTTAGGTCTGAATGGTGGTTAATGAGATCTTTGTAGATCTTATGAAATTCAGAGATGTTATGAATGTCAGGGAAAACAACTTTCAAGTAATTAAATTCTGTTTTCGAAATAGTTAATTTAGTAAATGAATCCATTAAAAATATCTCTGTTTACCATAGGTATGTTGCTAATATCTTCCATTATTTTTTTCACCTTGTCAAGGATATTTAACTCAAAATTTCTCTCTCTCTCTCTATATATATATATATATATATATATATATGTATATCAAATCAAATAATACCTGTAAATATGCTCTCTGCCATGCTAATGCATGTACGTATTGATTTAATGGGAAAGAGAAAATAATTTGGATTATGAATTTTTCAGTCATGTACCTCTTTTTCCTATGTGTCCTTTATCAAATGTATATGCAGCCCCCTACCTGTCTGTGAAACACTATTGTTGATTATTTTGTGGAGCTTTTCTCCCCGGGCCTCCGCTTAAAATGGGTTTCCACCCTGTCGGACTTTCTCCATAAACAAATGTAAAATAAATAAATATTTATGCATCTGCCTTTCTGGGTTTCAAATAGCAAGTCACTCAAGATAGATTTGTCCAGGGCTAAAATCTCTCTTTCAGTACTGTCCATCTGTCTATTGTTAGGCCTGGTTAAAACTTCCAATAAATAATTCACACCCCTGCTGATCAAACAAAGCAGTCAGTTTTTTGTGGAGATAGGAACCATGAATTAACTCTGTGGGGTATTTCCAATACCTAAGGACCTCTGGGACTCCTTGTTGGGTGATACATTCAGTCAAATAACAGTTCTCCACATGCAGATTTCTAAATGTAGTTAATTTTTTTTCAAAGTCAGAAGGTTGTTTAATCAAACTTACACTTGTCTGGGATTCATAGTGTCATATCTGAGGAAAAGTTTGTAACCATGAGGTAAACTGACATTTCCTTTCATTATTTTCTACAATTTTTAGCCCTGTATTCATCAGTTTTACTCTTACAGTCCTAGTCAAAACCATTTGAATACACTGTGCTGTTGTAATAAAATACATCCTTGTTGTTCCTTCACCAAGGTTAGTGCCATTTCCCTCGTTGTTGGTTTCTGTCATGCAGTCGTTATTATTTTTCTGTTGCTGAGATGCCAGGAGTTGTATTAGGTGGTTGACTAAAAGGGTTAAACTTCACAAACTGGGAAACACGAAAAATAATGTGTGGTGAAATGGCTGTCAAGTGGAAAGTGAAATATCTGAAAAAACAACCATACAAGAAGTAACCAAGTTCATTTTTTTTTATTTTGAGCACTTTTGTCTCCTAATAACATGAGACTTCATCAGAATGAATGCACTCTAAAAGTCTTTAATTTTAAACATAACACAACTCATCACATGACTTCTTTCATCCAATGAAAGAGTCCTATTTATAAAATCCAATGAAAAATCTTTATATTTTGTATTGTAAAGTATTAAATACTAAAGTTGATATGACCATAACTTTAAAATACTTTTAATAGAAATTGATTCATTAAACCCTGGTAAAACATCAGCTTTTAAAGTTAATTGCCAGTATTACTCTCTGGCTTCCAAATGGTCTTTGCAAGGGCCACATCTTGCATTCTTACATAGAGTGGATATAAAAAGTTTACACTCCCCTGTTAAAATGCCAGGTTTTTGTGATATAAAAAAATGACACCACAATAAATCATTTCAAAACTTTTCCCTCCTTTAATGTGACCTATAACCTGTACAAAACAATTGAAAAGCAAACAAATCTATTAGGGGGAAAAATATAAAAAATAAAAAACGTACAATAAGCTGGTTGCATAAGTATGCACACCCTTAATACTTTATTGAAGCACATTATGATTTAATTACAGCATTCAGTCTTCTTGGGTACACACCTGCCATCAATTAAAGAGACCCTGATTAACTCCAAATAAAGTTCAGCTGTCATAGTAGGGTTTTCCTGACATTTACTCAGTTGCCTGCTACAGCAAAAGCCATGGTTCACAGAGAGCTTACAAATCATCAAAGGGATCTCATTGTTGAAAGGTATCAGTCAGGAGAAGGGTACAAAAAAATTTCCACAGCATTGGATGTGCCATGGACAGTCATCAAAAAGTGGAGAAAATATGGGACAACAGTGACGTTGAAGTGGAGAACATATGGGACAACAGTGACATTGCAAAGAACTGGACATCCCTCCAAAACTGATGAAAAGACTAGACGAATTTGCAGAACAATACATCAAGGCTCCCAAAAAGGCATGTGGGAAAATGTGTTATGGTCTGATGAGACCAAGGTTGAACTTCTTGGCCACAATTCCAAAAGGTACATTTGGTGCAAAAACAATACTTTGCATCACCAAATGAACACCATCCCCACAGTGAAGCACGGTGGTGGCAGTATCATGCTTTGGGGTTGCTTTTCTTCAGCTGGAACTGGGGCTTTAGTCAAGGTGGAGGGAAATTATGAACATTTCCAAATACCAGTCACTTTTGGCCCAAAACCTTCAGGCGTCTGCTGAAAAGCTGAAGATGAGAGGAATTTCACCTTTCAACACGACAATGATCCCAATCATACATCCAGATCAACAAAAGAATAGCTTCACCAGAAAAAAAATAAAGTTTTGGAATAGCCCAGCCAGAGACCTGACCTAAATCCAGTAGAAAATCCGTGGGATGACCTGAAGAGGGGTGTGCACAAGAGATGCCCTCGCAATCTGACAGATTTGCAGTGTTTGTGCAAGGAAGAGTGGATAAATATTGCCAAGTCAAGATGTGCCATGCCGATAGACTCCTACCCAAGAAGACTGAATGCTGTAATTAAATAAAAAGGTGTTTCTACAAAGTATTAGTTTAAGGGTGTGCACACTTATGCAACCAGCTTATTGTAAGTTTTTAATTTTTATATTTTTCCCCTAACAGATTTGTTTGCTTTTCAATTGGATTGTACAAGTTATAGGTCACATTAAAGATGTGAAAAGTTTTGAAATGATTTATCGTAGTCTCATTTTTTTATATCACATAAACCTGGCATTTTAACAGGGGTGTGTAAACTTTTTATAGCCACTGTACTTTTTACAACACTCTAAACTGAAACTTGTGTTCTAAATTATATTTAATAAGTTTAACGAAAGCATTGTTCTATTTTAAGTTTTTAATATCATGCATATGTTAATACACTAATTCTCAGAGAAGTCTGTCTGTATTACCTATATAAAATGCTTGGCATTGTTTCCAGCATGCAATATGCACCACTCCTGCCATCTCACAGTTAAAAAGATATCTTATATTTTCCCAGTGCAAGTTATTAATACGAGGCATCATGTCAGTGCTGGAGCTCCATCAGAAGGCAGTGGCAGCTGGTGACTTCAAATCAAAGGGGGGCTGCAGGAGACAGCTGAATGGGTGGGGTCAATGTGAGTGGGTGTGGCCAACTAGAAAGGGGGGGAGCTATGCTCAAAACCACAAAAACTGTAACTTTAATTAAATACGCTGTCCTGGATGCCAAACCATCATTATGAGAGTCCAATCAAGACAAAATGAAGTGTAGAAGAAAAAAAATATTTCAATGCATTGGCTGCATGACAGCTTACTTAATATCTAGATATCTTGCTTATTTTTTCAAGTTATTTATAGCACTTTGTATACTGCATACTTTTCTAGCTAGTTTCACAGTGTGTGAGGTATTAACTGGAAATTGTCCACTTTTATTAAGCATCTATTTGGGTTGTTTGATTCTGATAACTTGTTTGCAGTTAAAAGCTTTCTCTAGAGGCTCCTTTATCTGTTTAAAACTTTCATTTAAGGGCTCACTTCTGCTTTTCTTGCTGTGAGAAACATTTCTGCAGTTTGTTTCCCACCCTCCCTCCCTATTTGTATGGTGTTCTTATAGTTGGTGGCTTTGCAGTTGCCTTCCCCTACTGTAAATTTGATCTGGGACACTCCTCCCAGTCTAGTGTTATTACCTCATTCTTCCTAATACAGGGAGAACATTTCCAGTTAAAAAAAAATAAAAATTCTAAGCTTGTTTCCTGCCTTTCCTGTGGGTAGTCTAGTCTGGATACAGATTTGCTGTGTCCAGGACTGTTTGTGGGCTTCTGAGCCCTTAAGCCTTTCTGTGTTGGAGGGAAGCCTTCTAGCTTCATTTTGTTTCTTAGAACTAGCCAGTTTTTTAGTTTCAGCACTTGTCTGTTTCTTTGAGCTCAGCACTTGTTCAGAACTCATTGTAAGCACTAAATAAGCTACAAATTACTACAGCACTCAACTTTCCTCACTTGTCTATAGGAAAACAGTTTCTAGTACTTAACAAATAAGCACCTATCCAGGCGTGTCTAAGGGTCAGCTCCCGGTGTTTTCTCCTGTCTACCTGATGAATCTGGGCATCTTGGGGCAATGCAGCAATTGCCTCATGTACACAGACAACCCTGTCCTCCTACCACCCAACACTACAAACTGTGAGAGATGCACTTATATAGCCAAACTGGAAGCAAAGCTCTCTTCACCCAAGACTGGACTAGACAGTCAAGAGGAGAAGGTAAACACTTGCACCACACCACACTCATCACATAGTCCCTCAAAACCTACACCACCAAAACACACACATAGAAACACAAAACACACACCTACATTCACAGAGGCTCTCAGTAAAAACCTGCCCAGCAACAAGGACCTCCAAAGCAGAAACACAAGCAACCTCCACCACCCCCCAACACAACCCAAATGACACATAGCTCACAAACTTAGTGTGCCACTCAACCACAGCCCATAAAGCATAACAATGTACCCAACAATCTAGTTATAGGTGACTCTGTAGTCAGGCACACTGATGTTCCACTCACCAGGCTAAATAAGGAGAAAGTTACTGTCATCTGCCAGGATCCGCCACATAACGCATGCACTCAGATCACTCCACAACAAGTACAAATATGACTCTGTCATTGTCCGTGTTGGTATGAATGACCTGAGACGTACCTCTCTGGACTACATGAAAAGGGACATGGAGGAGCTGTCCGATCTTGTAGCCCAGGCAGGTATGACCCTAGCCCTGAGTAGCATCCTGCCATCACCCAGAATGATACCACAGTACAAGAACAAAAATGATTGACTTCAACAATTGGCTAAGCTTCTGGTGTTATTCTAAGGGGATCCAGTATCTGTCTGCCTGGGATGACATGATCGACAAGCCACGATACTTTGCCAGAGATGGCCTGCACCTGTCACCCCTATAGTGCCTTTTTTAGGCAAGGTTCAAATGACAAATTCACCACCATAACAGGTACAAGCAAGCAGAATCTGAGGGTATTGTTACTCAATCCTAGAAGTCTAAACCTCAAAATGCACTCACTCGAGGCACTCCTTAAAATGGAGAACACCAACATCTGTGCAGTGACAGAGACCTGGTTCAAAGCTCCAGAGAGTACCCCTGCATTACCAGTCTATAATTCATACCACACCTTTCAGCCACCTAACCTCGACCAAAACACTAAAGGCGGAGGCGTGTCCATATTCATTAAGGATATCCACACCTCCAGGCTAGTTGCTCAGCATAATGCATCTGAGATTATCCAAGTGCAACTATCTCTGGGCAAGACCACAATCCAAATTGTAGCATGCTACAGATCCCCCACCATGCCCCAGGATTCCCACTCCTCATTTCTTGATACACTAGAAAATATTAGGGTACAACCTAGTACCCTAATAGTGGGCAATTTCAGCTACCCCACCATTAACTTGGAAAACTACTCATGTACCAACGTTTTCTGGAATTCATAAATTCCAATTCCTTGGATCAACTTATCCACACCCCCACCAGGGGCAGCAATATCCTAGACCTGGTTATTACCAACATGGGCAACCGGTGCTCCACACCAGAGGTCAATTCCTCGTTGGTCAGATCTGACCACAAGCTAATCACCCTAGATCTCCACACCCTCCCCCACCGCCCATTAGGGAAACCACCGTAATCAATTTCTCCAAAGCCAACTTCACGCTTCTTAAGACAGAAATGGCAAACTTCACGGCACCCATGCTGATGGACAATAGAGGTATGACTGCTGAATCCTACACAAATGCACTTTATAAGCACTTACACGAGTGCATGGATCATGCAATCCCTAACAGAACCAAGATGCTATCCTCCAAAAAAAGGAAGTCAAGTCTGGTGGTCCCCTGCCATAAACAAACTCTACAACAGAAGAAAGAAACTGTTGCAAAAAAGAGTAAAATCCCATGATTAGAGGAACTCCCTGGTCAGCCTCAGTAAGAAGCTAAGATCCCTCATAAAATCCTCCAAAGCTAGTTAAGAAAACAAAATCATCACTGACCCAAAGGACAACCACAAAGCATTCTATAGCTATGTCAAGAATCTTAATGGCAACACTCACGTCTGCTCTGAGTTACAGCACAATGGCACTAAATGTACAGAACCAACTGATATTGCCAACATCCTAGCAGATAGGTTCAGTGCTAACTTTAGCCCCCCCCCCCCATCCCCTAAAGGGCCCATCTCTATACCGGAAGAATGCAAAGTTCCTGTAATCACGGCTGCACAGGTAATAAAAGCACTCTCCAAAGCCAAGACCACAGTATCTAAGGGACCTGACAACATCCCAGGCTGTGTTCTACATGAACTACAGAACGAACTGGCACCCCACCTACATACCATGTTCAATCATAGCCTCACCTCAGGCTATGTGCCCACTCAATGGCGCACAATGCCGGTTATCCCACTCCACAAAGGTGGAGCCACCACGGACCCCGGAAACTAAAGCCCCATTGGCCTGATGAGCCTGGTCTGCAAGGCTATGGAATGTATCATCATGGAAGTTATAAACAATGACATTGGTAATCTCCAAAATCAGGACCCCACCTAGTTCGGGTTTGTAAAAGGCAGATATGTCTCCTAAACCTGATAGACATCTTTGAAGCGGTCACCAAAGCCATAGATGAGGGTAAGGTGGTTCACACAGCCTATCTAGATCTTGCCAAGGCTTTCGATACCATCCCCCACTCTGGAATTATAGATAAACTCACTAAACTAGATGTAAATCCCTATGTGACAAGATGGGTTGCCAACTTGCTCACTGACAGAACCCACACTGTGAAAGTAGCAGACTCCAAATCCAACTTCAGACCAGTGACAAGTGGAGTACCACAGGGTTCAGTCCTGGGTCCTCTCCTGTTTGGTATCTACTTCTCTGAAGTACAGGCTAACACAGAAGGTCTTTGGCTAACAAAGTTTGCAGATGACTGCAAACTAGGAGCCATAATCAAATCTCCAAAAGATGTGGGCATCCTACAAAAGGGCCTCGCTGAGACAGATGCCTGGTGTCAAAGCCATGGCCTCAAGCTCAATGCCAAAAAGTGCATTGTCATCCCTTTTGGTAAAAACTCTGTACCCATAAGCTACCGCATAGGCGGTAGTCTACTTAACACCGAAAGTGTGATAAGAGGCCTTGGGACACAGGTGGACAGTAGTCTCTCCCTTGATAATCACATCACATCATGATAATCACATCGCCACAGTATTCAGGAAATCCTTCTAGATCACAAAAGGTTTCTCATCCAGGAAAAAAGAGGTCATTGTTCTCCTCTACTCGTCACTCATTAGACTCTTTATAGAGTACAACGCCCCTTTTGCTGTGTACCTCACAAGACATCCACAACCACTGGAAAGGCCGCAGAAATACCACACAAAGAGGATTACTGGCCTCAAACACATACTGTACGCAGGCCGTCTCAAAAAAACTGCAACTTTACTCCGTCGCATATCGCCTACTCAGACGCGATCTCTGCCTAACATACAAACCTATGTCAAACCCAGAGCTTTAGGACATGTTCCACTTAAAGAAATCCCAATCCCTCTGAGCTACATGGTCTAGGGACCTAAACCTTGTCACCACAATAAACAGAACATGCTGGAGGGATAGATTCTTGTCCCAGAGACTTCCCATACTCTGGAACAAACTACCTATCAATATTAAACAAAGCTCCTCATTAGCACTCTTATAAAAAAAAAATCTTGATGATTAGATGGGAGATAGGAAATTCACCCTGGGGATCACTTCTGTGGCTCTGCCCGACAATGGCACAGGAAAATAATTTTCTTGGATGGTGCAAGCCAGGGTATCTTTTGGCTAGGCTTATATAGGCCCTAGGGCCAATAGCCTAGTACCTACCTATGAACCTATGAACAAAAAGGTTGTGAGGCATGAAAAAAATAAATTACTTTTTAAATGCATTACCGGAATGCCAGTCAAAATTCAGTATGAGAAAAACAAGCAGCACTCAGCTCAAACCACTTCTCCTTGCACTGCAGTTCTAATTATAATTTATATTCAGCTTTATTAAAGTACCAAGTAACATGATGAAAATAGCAGTCTCTGTGATACCCCCACTTGTAAAAATGTTTCTTATCCAAAAAAGACCTGCTGCCTGACAATGACTATCTACTTGTTTCATGGAGAAAGCATGATCAAAGTAAAAAATGAAAAGCAAACAAGAAACCAGCTTAACATACATTGCTTAAAGGATTACTGCACAGGTTATAGACCACACACGATAGATTGGCATTTTGTTTAGTATGGAGATAAAGCCTGCAAAAATGACTTCACGTCTCCAACAAATGTAATGAGCTTCTTAAAATAATGTAATCCTGTCCTTTATTACAAATACTGTCATATGCATTTCAATACCCAAGGCTTGTACGTTATCTAGTTATCTAAGTATTCTCTGCATGGCAACAACAGAAAGGCTTTCAATGTTGGCAGTTCTTTAACAGTATGCTTATTAAAACTTATTTGCATCTTACAATCTCAGACAAGCTTACCTGATGGTTATTAAAGCATTGCTACTTAAAGACAGAGCAACTGGCACTTTCTGAATAATAATAAGCATAAATCAACAGTATAAAAATATAACAGAAACCAGAGCATTCTGCAAAATCAAGGACAGATGAAAAGCCAATGTAGTATTAGTGTCTACCTTGGATGGGGGGAATACTCTGCACATTTACACTGTGTAACTGCTCCTTGCTTTGCTTGGACACATCCAGAGTCACTACATGAGGGAGTGGGGTGCAACAAGTGTATCACAATTTGAAATGTCTCTGGCTGACTGTGATGGCCCTGACACATTTGTCATACTTCTCAACCTCAGAGCAAAAAATCTGGACAAAGCCATACATAGAAGTGGGACAAAGGCCCAACAATATTTAAATATTGCTCTTATAAACTTAGATAAGTGAATAGTAGGTCTTGCATTAGTATGAATTTTCTGAAGGGTATGAAATCTGAAACTGAAATGTCTGTCATTATTTTCTAACTTTAGTCTTTAATGATTTGCCACTAATTTGCCAAAAAAACACAATTTTATGAAAAATGAACCAAAAATGTGATGCAAAAATATAAAATAGCCACAAAACACAGCTGGGAACCTGTCAAAGAGGGGACACTTTTTTAATATTAGTACTGCTAACTTGAGCAGCTGACAAAATAAAAGAATCTACATGCATTTCTGAAATAAAAGTAATCTATAACTCTGATTATTACAGTTATTTATTAATTATAAACCCTCCATGTTTTCTTCCAAAATTGCTATTTTGCAGACGGATTATTAGGGAAAGAGCAACATTTCGAGCCAAAATCTGGGACAGATGAGAGGTTTGGATATGCCTAATTCTGTAAAGCAATTTATTTGCATGTACCTCTCAACCTGTTAATGCAGGAAATCTGGACAAGGCAAAATATATTGGGGAACATATAAACAGTACTAAAAATTGCTCTTGTATAAACTGAGACAGTTGATAGAATAACAGGTCTTGCTTTAGCATGCATTTTTTTGAAGGTTATGAAGTCTGAAACTCAGTGTCTGTCATTATTTAGTGACTTAATTCCTAAATGATTTGACAGAAACCCACACATTTTATGAGGAACAAACCAAAAATAAGAAGCAAAAATCTATTCATTCTGCAAAAATCTGGAAAGTTGAGAGGTATAGTTCAGCCGGGGCTGTTTTTGAGTTTGCCGCCCTTCTCCCCTCACAAAATCATGGTCGAATGGTGCCTCCCCCCTGCAGCCACTCCGATGATCCATTACCTGGCTATTTCACCTCATTTACTGTAATACTGCTTTACTTCTGCGATGATTTGGACTTCATTTGAAAGTTGAGTTTGCATTTTACAGCGCAAACACTAATAGATATCTGCTAAACAAAGCAATGTAACTGGCAATTGACAAAACAAGGCACACAGATGGAATGTTGTGGTAAGACATAACTTCTTTATTTATAAAGCACCAGGAAGCATTTTAAAAACTAAGCTAACACGAGAATGGAAAAAGGAAATTCTGCCAGTAGTGGTGACTGCAGCTAACACGAGAATGGACAAAGGAGATTCTGCAGATCGTGATGACTGCAGTTAGGGGTACAGAGACTAGGCAAGAGGGGGCTGGAATTTACTGTAGAAAACTGGCAAAAGAACCAAAGTATTGGGCACAAATAACCAGAACGAGAAAGATAATAGAATGAGAAGAAGCCAAGAAGATATTTGGACTGCTGACTAAAGACTGGCTTCCCTTTCAGGAATTGATATTGGAGTATAGGCAAAGAGAAGGGGGTAGGCAGGCTTAAGTGAAAGATGTGCTCTGGTAGAGTTTTTCATTGACTCTAGAACAGAAGCTGCTGTTAAAAATGGATAATTAATAGGGGATATAAAATGTTGCATGATAACTATAAGAATCAATCAGAGGAGGTTAGAAAAGACTGGAAAGTGAATTTGGATAAGCAATCCACAAGGAAACAGTGGGACATATGTGTGGCTCCCAAATATGCAACAAAGTCTAGAAACTTTAAGATTTTTACTGGGAAGTGTTTGTGTAGATATTTTATACCCAAGCAGACTCCAAATAATTTTTCTTCAGGTAGATGGCAAATGTTGGAGATGTGATGGGGAAGAGAGAGTTAATTGGGGGAACATATGTTTTGGGTGTGTAATGAATTGGCAGACTAAAAATTCCCTACAGAGTATTCTGTCAGAAATATTGGGTGTGCAAATGGGTATAACTAAGGAAATGCTTTTTTCAGATGGGATACAGTATTTGAATTGCCTAGACATAGTAAGACCTTGTTAAGTTTAATTCTGGTGGCTGCCAAAAAGCAATTACTGGAACATGGAAATCAGTGTTTCAACCTACTGCATTTGAAGCAGTGAATACTTAACAGAGATAAAAGAACTAGGAGCGAGATCTTAAGGAAAAGGGTAGGAGTAAATTGTATAGAAAAAAATAGAAATTGTGGGAACTATGCATATAGAATAATGTTTTGGAGGAGTTGTGAGGTTTAAGAGAAGGCAGGAGTTGATCAGTTTATGTAATGTTGACTTGATGATTGTATTAAAGAATCTGCGTGATGTATAATGTTTATAACTGTGAATATATTAACATGGTTTGTTTTCTTTTATATAAATTTGTTTGCCTATGTCTTAAGAGATAATTCAATATAGGTGTTAAAAAGTAGTTTCTGAATTGTTTTAATACCTTGAAGGCAGTACTTTTGAGCCGTTTATCAGAAATTGCAGTTATTGTTCTTCAATAAACATTTTACTTCAGCTACAGTTCTATGAAACCTATAAATATTTTGTCAATTGCCCTTGAACCATTTAGTTTCTTTTCACTTTTTTGTTTGACAGTGCTCATGAAACAAGAGAGAACTCTTCACAGCCTGCATGTGCACTCCCCAGTATTTTTTACAGTTGTAAGGTGTCTGGCTACTGTGAATGTATATTAACATAGCATTACAGTTCCACAAGACCTTCTACATTGCCCACCTTATCACCAATGATTATGAATATGCTTCACCTCATGCTTCAAAAATCTAGATCCATCAGAGCCACAAGGGCGGAGACTTAAAACCTTGGCACGCTATTAATAAGAAATCTTGACCAATGGATGGGAGATGCAGATATAAAAGGGGTGGCGTAAGCCACAAAGCGATAGGCTAGGCTTGTAAAATGCCCCCAGATACATATACTTTTAAGCTGCATACTTTACATAGCTAACCATTTCCACTTTCCACACATGCTCCCTTGCAGCACAACAGAATCTACCTTGTTCTTCCCGTCTTAAACATGGCTAGTGTCAACCTGAAATGCTAAACTGATGCAGCATGCAAATAATTATAACACAGGTAAGCTGGAAAAGTGTAGAGTGAGAGGTGGAATTTAGTAGATGGTCTGCTAGAATACTCTCTGCTGTAAATTCACTATGAGCACTGAGCAGTAACAGTTTTTTCAACTGCATGATTACTGTTGACTGTTGCATCATGAGCAGCAAGGATGCCTGGCTACATACAGCAAGCCAACGCTGTTGCAGGTGAATAATGTTTATTTTCCTTTGTACTTTAGGACTTACTACCCAGTATAAATGTGTGCCACCTGCTTGAGAAATCCTCTAGAACATTAAAAGTTATTGCACAATAGCTGCCTCCAAATGAAGCTGTATGATGACAATGTGGTAAGAGTTTCAAGAGTAGCAAATTATAGATAAACTCTTTGTTTATCCTGTAGCTGTGGAGTCAAAAGTAAAGGAGGCCTAAGCATTTCCTTGTGAAAAACTAAGGAGCCAACTGCCCATTTAGAAATGTAGGCTGCAAAGAATGGAAGTATAACTGATAGCTGGTTCATCTGGTAACTGCAAAGAAATTATTAGCATTGGAGAACAATAGTTGTAAGTAGAAAGTTTACGTTGTAGGTAACCTGCTGTAAACAGTGGCCTTTCAGAAGAAGCCTTAGGTCAACTGGTGCCCTAGGAAAAAGGGCTCCATGGCACCCCATCCCCCACACTGCCCAATGGCCCCCATCCTGGCCTACCTAAACCAAATAAATACTGGAAAAGTGCCCCTGCTACAGCAGTGCCCTAGGCAGATGCCTAGTTGGACTATGCCTAAGGCTAGCTGTGTGTCCTTTAAAAATTATTGGTATAATAGACTGTGATACATTGCATTTTAGACTTTTGTAGGCATTTTTGAAGTTTGTTTTGAGGCAGCAGAAATGTGATGTAATTTAAATGACCAGACAAAGAGAAAGTAAATCCCAAAAAAAAGCACTATAGCTCTGTAAGATTGTCAGAAAAAACATTGCTATTTTCTTCTTGTTTGCATTTCAGAGAGACTGGTGGAAAGTCTTCGTCTGCTTCAAGTACCAACTCTCCATGCTCAGGTGTTTCTTTTCTTCCGAGTGCTGCTTTTACGGATGTCTCCACAGCATCTTACCTCATTATGGCCGACCATGATCACAGAGCTGGTGAGTTAGAAAGATTTATTTCACTGCACTTTTTAATTCAGCTATTTATTTTCGGAAAAAATAATGTACACGTAAAATACTATTACAGAATTACTGAGACTGTAAGGTTAAGTTAAAGGTAATTTGTAACAGTTTATAGGGAATGGGAATTTATAGCAACTTATATTTATGCAGAACGTGTCAGTTCTCAACTATATCAGAATGCCTTTTCTAGAAAACTATCAAATATAATGGCTATTGTACAACTTATTGCTGAGAAATGATTCTAAAAATCTTTGTAGTTTGAATTCTGGCTTTCTGCACATTGCTCTCAACTGTACCCAGGAGCATATAGGGAATATGCACTGTTGCCATGCCAGACTACTGCCTTGAAGAACAAGTGAAGCGTGATCATCATCCTGAGGATTCGAATTGTCAGGGCATTCTTGTTGCAGAGTTCCACAGCTCTCCTTCTGTCAACAGATACAGCTGTACAGTTCAGCCCTTGTTTTGAGCTCTTCAGCCTTTTGTTCAAATTTGAATACAGTGGCATAGAAGGATCTCATATGTAGGGGAGGAACAAAGGTTTGCTTAGCCCACAATTTACATGACTGAGATTGCCACTAGTATGGTTTTGCTTCATTCAGCATGTTGAATACTCAACATTCTCAACATTTCTGAAAACTGATTATAATCTGTTCACTGGTACATTAGTATTGAAAGTAGTTTTTTCCGAGTTTGTCAGAACCTGAGATTTTGTCAAAATCATTGATACTTTACTAGTGCTTCCAGATCTGAAGTGAGAATCTTTTTTTAATTAAAAGTTTCAGTGTTTAGCAAAACAAATGGGAAAGTGCATTCTTATAAGAAGGTTCGCCCTTCATACTCTTCTTCAAAGGCAAAAAACACCATTCTTGTGATGATTCTTTATGAGGAAAATATTACATTAAAAAAGAGGCACATGACTCCACTGAAAGGACCGACTCCCTCCACGTTGTCAAGCCTGCATAAATGACTGGCTGCAGGAAGAGCAATCAAGGCTGACTTGTCATTGATGGAGAGTGCCAATGCATTAGTCAGTTTGTCTTTCATGTCAGGGTGATGAATTTCACCTCCTTCTGAGGAGTAGTTCCCTAGAAAAGTTGTAGATGTTTACCATTCCATGATTTTCTGCTTTTTCACCACTGGCACCTCAGTCACCCAAGTGGCAGCTAAGTGTGAGGGCTCCTTGATCACTGCTATTGCTGAAGAACAAACAGTAGAACTCCTGGAGATGCCTTTATCATTCCACTCCGTAAAGGTGGCAAAAACACTAACACTTCTAATTTTTGGCCCATAGCCATCTTATCCCCACTATTAAAAATCATGGAGAAATGCATTTAAATCCCAAATAATGTCCTATCTGACCCAAAACAACCTACTAAACCCCTACACAAGATGGTTTCCATCCCGGGCGTAGTAATATCACTGCCCTCCTCTCCTTTCTAGACTCCATAAACCTTTCTTGGCACTCAGGCAAAAGAGTTTCTACTCTGTTCCTTGACCTCTGCATAGCCTTTGATACCGTTTCTCACCCCTTACTATTATCCCAACTCTCCTCTCTCAACCTGTAACCTCCTACCATCACCTGGTTCACCAGCTACCTCTCTGAAAGACAACAAGCTGCCAAATGGAAAAACTCACCCTCTTCCTTTCTACACACCCTACCGGAGTTCCCTAGGGTTCTTGTCCTAGGCCCACTCCTCTTTAACATCTTCATTAATAACTTCCACCAGTCTCTCTCCAATCCCACACTAATTCAATATGCTGACAATTTGACCATTAATTGTACAGCAGACCCCCCCCCCCAACCGGGTCTATTTCATAATATTGAAGTATCAAAACTTCAAGTATGAAAACTTCGAACTTCAAAGTTTGAAGACTGACAATATTGAAGCCGTGGAACATCGAATTCTTTCCCAGGGAAAGAATTCGGTGAGCCGTTTCTGCGGCTTCACTATTTCCTCCACTGTGGTGCGATCTTGGATTTGCTATATTTAAGTAGGGGGGTGGGGGGCACAGTCCCCCACATTAGAAATAGTTTGCAGTGTTCGTGTGTTTCGCGTTTTGTACTGGAACAGCGATTTTATTTTCCCAGGGGAAAAAAAAATCGCTGTTCTCAGTCTTCTGGGTTTTCAGCTTTCGTGGT
The DNA here is from genome assembly GCF_019279795.1 of Protopterus annectens. Taxonomy (NCBI): domain Eukaryota; kingdom Metazoa; phylum Chordata; order Ceratodontiformes; family Protopteridae; genus Protopterus; species Protopterus annectens. The sequence goes on from NC_056726.1 coordinate 14,003,994, forward strand.
TGTGGTTTCTATGTTATAACATTCGAAGTTTTGACACTTCGATGTTATGATATAGACCCTCCCGACCTACTTCTCAAAACTCATTTAGCCTTTTCTAATACCGAATCATGGATGCTTAGTAATCACCTCGCCTTAAATACCAATAAAACAAAGTTAATGATCTTCTCCACATCCAAAAACACCAGTACAGACAAAAACTCTTTTACAGTGACTGCTTAGAATAACAGTCCCATAGAAATAGTATCACATACCAAACTGCTGGGTGTCATAATTGATGAAAATCTAAAGTTTGACATCCATATCCAAACTAACATAAAAAAATCTCACCAAAAAATAGGTCTGTTAGACAGTCGTTACCTTACCCCCTCCACCAGACACACCCTTACCTCTACTTACCTTCTTCTCTCTCTTATGTACAGTGGCCCCCCCCCATTCACTAATCTTCAGCTAGGCTTACAGGCCAAGTTGGAAGCATGTTACAATAAAATCTCCAAATTTGCCACCAACTCCAGAAACTCATCACATCACTGTCTCTCTCTCCACTCTGAAATGGCTTGAACATCCTAACTACCTCAAATTCCTTAATCTCACTACTGCTCACAAGCTCAGATTCAAACCCTCTAGTTGTCCTTCTCTGTCCACCTCTTTAACCCCTACATTCCCAACCGCTTTTTTAGATCAGAAAACCACAGTCTTCATAACATATATAAGCCTCGTCGACACCATGACCGCCTACTATTATCCTGCTCCCCAGCTAAATTCTGGAATTCCCTTCCTACCACCCTTTGAAATACTCATAGCCACTCAAACTTCAAAACTCTTCTCCAATCTCACCTCCCTTCAAAGTGGGAATGTTCTGTACACCTACCACATAAACTCTTTAACACCCTGTCCCATGCACTGTATACCTCAACCATCTATCACAGTGCTCTCTTACCCTTTGCCTCTACTTTCTCTCCTACCCTATACCTCATAAACTTCGACCAACCCACTCCCTCTCTCCACTCTATACCACCCTTTACCTCTCCCACCGCTCCTTTTTCTCTCTGTCCTCGCCTCATATTTATAACTTCCAAATAAATAAATAAAACATGTTTTTATCTGTACTTACTTACTTACATGCTTTTTTCATCTGAAATGCCTATACTTTTAATATGTTTAAACTATATGAATCTCACTTTTGTAAATCATTACCTAGGATTAGAAATGTCATGTCTTTTTTAACAAATTGTATATTATCTCTGTATGTTTCACTGTTCTACTATTTTATTACTTTGCATAGCTATTGTATAATTGTCTATATCCTGTGGAGCTTTTCTCCTTGAGCCTCCACTGAAAACGGGTTCCTCCAGGCCCAGTGGACTATCCTGGTCACCAAACTGTAATAACTAAATACATAAATAAATAGATGTTATCTCCAGTGTTCTCATGGTCATGGAGACCTCCAGGGGATATTTTCATCTTCAATGGAGATATTCAGTCCAAGAGGGCCTGTTCTGTCACTTGTTTTTTACTTGGAGTTCTTTACTTCCAGGAGCTTCCCAGAGAACTGTCTGACCTACCCTGGATGTGCATGCCAAATGAAGACATGTTTAATCTGGTGAGCGTGGACATCAACCTTATCTTCACCTGGCTATATTATGGATGTCTTACCTGGTATTCATGTGTCCCAGAAGGCTTTGTCTTGGGAAGAACAATATAACTGTAAAAGCAGAAGTGGAACAACCCAAGGCCAAATACCCTTTCTGTGAATGTCCTCCTCAGGCAGTAATATGCCTATTTTCCAGAGAGGCCAATCTTAGATGTGCTTTTTAGAGACATTGGCAACCAGCTGGTCTTCCTCAAAATCATTTTGGCAAGTGGAGGTGGATCACCCCGCAGAAACATCTTTTGCAGTCCACCTGAGTGACTTGTGCAGATGTTTATAGGCAAATATTTAGAATTTTGTGGATTTCTTTGCATATCTTGACAAATGACAATCCTCAGACATCATAATTTAGATCTTGCTCTAATTTGCTTGCCTAGCTCTGATTTCTATTAGTATTCACCTTCATAGTTCTTTAAAGACCCTACTAATTAACTCCTTTATTTGTCGCTAGAGCAGTTTAGGCTTCCCACAGGAATAATGCAGGAGCTGAAGGAGAACTTTCTAGGTTAGCATTAAAATTCATGAGCTTTATAATACAGAGCAGTCTGTTGTATTCTAACCTCCAAACAATATGTAACTTCATTCATTGCCTGGCTTGAGACTAGATACACCAGATGTTCTTCATATTGATCACTGCTGCAGTAGCCTCAGCTACATGGGTTATATCCTGCCAAGGATATAATATCCAGACAGCTTCCAAAGCTTTAGGGCACCTTCCACGTGCTCAAACTGTCAAGCAGCTTGAGCTGACTAAAAGACAAGTTTGGACGCAAAGCTCTAGATTACTTTAGTACCGCAGAACAGTATGCCCCTTTGAGGCTTTTGAGAATCAACAGTCTGCTTGTGCTTTTCTTTGTTGGGCAGGTAAGATGTTCTTCATCTCACATTGCTGCAGTCCTAACACTTGGGTAGTCCGCTGTCCCTCGGTCGGCCCGAATATCAGAGTATAAGGCTGACGTCGGTCAAGGCGCATTTGACTGACATCAGAACGTCAGGGTACAAATGCGCATGACCGACGTCATATCCTCAGTCTTTTTTGCCGCATGGTCCGATGCAGAAGCAGTGTTGCAAGTGCCGTTCGGCGTTCTGAAATTTTTCGAATTCGGAGTTTCAGACCGAAGTCAGAGTTGGTTAAGTACCCCGATGGGGAATATTTTGTTTTTTTCTTGCCTCAGTGGTTTACCAGATGTCAGAAAAAGTGAATAACTGTATTTCTTGTGGGAAACAGATACCGCATAGGGATTACCATAATTTGTGTATACCTTGTTTGGGACCTGAGCACGACGTTGTTGGGTGTCGCTTTTGTGCTAGGTTCAATAAACGCACTATAAAGCGAAGGTTGGATTGTGCCAGGTTGGTCTTTGGGAAGTGGTGCAATTACAATATGCCGTCGGATGCTCCGACGCCGGCTTCCTCAAAGAAGCGTAAGGACAAGGCAGTTAAACCTAGGTTAGAGGAGTCGTCCGAACCGGACGCCGGTTCTTTAGTGGCGTCAGTGGAACCGGTGGTTCCGACGGAGACCTCTCTGGAGTCCCAGGGAGAAACTGTGTTTTTACAGGATGTGGCCTCCCAGGAGGCAGGTCAGGCTGTAGGGGCTTCTCAGGTAACTGTACTCCCCTCCCTTCCTAAGGTGTCTAGGCCCTCTCTTTCTGCTTCCAAGGCTTCTCCTAGAGGCAGGTCTAGTTTTGCTTCTGTGGGTGTCACTCCTAGTTCTTCAGGTTCTGTGCCCAAGAAGCACATGCTTAAAATGGCAGAAGATTTAATTACTTTAATTAGAGGCTCTATGCCCCCTCCTGATAAGAGGCCTAGGATGGAACCTGTGTTGGGGATTATGAGCAGGCTTCGGATGTGTCTGAGTCTTCGGCTGAAGACTTGCAGGAGTATTCTCATTATTCTGATTCTGATGTGGATGATTCTACTCCTTCTGCTTCTCCTCCTGAGGATTTTTCTTTTCAGAGACCCTTCACTCCATGAGAGAGCATTTTAAATGGGAAGGTCAGGATTTCTCTGATTCCAGGAAAAGGCTTAGGGAATTTTTGTTTTACCCCAGCATAGGCCTTTAGCTATACCTCCTGTTCTGAATGTGGTGGAAGATGTGTTTGCAGAGGCTTCTCTTAATCCTGATTCTTTGCCTCCTGCTCCTGTTAAACCAGATAGGTATTACAGGGTGCCTGAAGCTCATAAGTATCTTTTTAAGAGTCCTAGGGCAGACCCAGAAACTGTTAGCCAGGGGCCTAAGGGTGTTAAGGCTTCTGTTGTCAAGAATCCGGTTCCTGCAGATAAAGAGGCCAGGGCCTTGGATAGATGGGGAAAGAAAGTTTATACTTCTTCCACTCTAGCCATGAGAGCTTTGAATTGCCAGTTTCACATGTTGAAATATCAAAATTATCTCCTTTCACAGTTGAAATCTAAGGTTGATGCTCTGGCGGAAGGTATTGATTGTAGAGTTACAAGATTTAGTGCATGTTTCTGAACAGGTGGGTGAGCATTCTTTGCAATGTGGTTTTGATGCTGTACAGGCCTCGTCTAGGGTGGCTGCCACTGGGTCAGTTCTTCGCAGGCATGCCTGGCTGAGGGATCAAAATTTATCTGACCATGTTAAAACTAGGATTTTGGATGCCCCTTTGCAATCTGATGTCTTGTTTGGTTCTCCTGTTGAGGCAGTTTTAAAGAAAATGGAAGACAAGGCTAAGTCTATGCAGACTGTTAAGGATTTTTTGCAGGTTCAGCCTCCAAAGTTTAGTAGAAATTGGCCTACTAAAGGGTGGACGTATCCTTCTTATGATTCCCAGTCTAGGGGTAGATCTAGACGTGGCAGGGGCAGAGGTCAGGGCTCTTTCAGGCCTAGAACAGGGAGTTCTCCTGCACAGTCTTCGGCTGAGGGCAGGGGTCAGTCCTTTCGTAAACAGACCCAATGACCTACCTTTTCAGCTGCCAGAACCTTCTCGCCTGGCAGCACCTTTGGGAGGAAGGTTGGCACTTTTCAAAGAAAATTGGAGTTTGATTACCCAAGACAGATGGGTACTGGATATCATACATCACGGTTACAGGTTTTATTTCCATACCTTGCCTCCTTTCAAAGGCATGCCAGACATTCCTCCTCAACAAAGAATAGAGGCTCACAAGCAAATTTCTCTGTTACTCCAAATAGGGGCCATACAGCCGGTTCCTATGCCAGAAAGGGGCCTAGGATTTTATTCTCCCCTGTTCCTTGTGCCAAAAAAGGGGAACACGTGGAGACCAATTTTGGATTTATCTATCCTCAACACTTATCTGGACATTCCCAAGTTCAAAATGTTGACGTTACAACAGCTTTTACCTCTACTGGGCAAGGATCACTGGATGGTAACTTTGGATCTCAAGGAGGCTTACCTTCATGTTCCTATCAGGCTAAGTTGCAGGAAGTATCTGCGTTTTGGACTGGGACTTCTCACTATCAGTTCTCTGCATTGCCCTTTGGCTTATCTACTGCCCAGAGTATTTACAAAAGTTCTGGCTCCAGTGATAGCTTTCTTCAGGCTAAAAGGAATACAAATCTATCCTTATTTGGACGATTGCCTGATTCTGGCTCAAGGAAGGACGAGCTTCTTCGTCATTTGGAATATGTGAAAGCAGTGCTAAGATGCCTGGGGTATTCTGTGAACGAAATAAAGTCCAGTCTAGTACCCTCTCAAGACATGTGCTTTCTGGGTGTAAGACTGAATACAGCATCCCAGATGGCCTTTCTAACCCCGGACAAACAAAAGAATCTTTCCCTTTACTTCCATCATCTATCTCTTCAGTCCGGGCTGACTGCAAGGACAGTCCTTCAAGCCTTAGGGTTCATGGCATCTTGTATTCTGGTGCTTCCCAATGCCAAACTGCATATGAGGAAGTTGCAATGGTATCTCAAAAATGTATGGACACAGCACTGCCAGCATCTGGACACTGTCATTCAAATAATACCTTGCATTCAAAAGGAATTTTTGTGGTGGGCTCAGGAATGTCACCTAAACAAGGGACTCTCTGTGACCCGGCCAGAGGCGAGTCAAATTTTAACGACAGATGCCTCAGACAAAGCTTGGGGAGCTCATCTAAACGGAAAGTGGATACAAGACAAGTGGCCTGTCAGACTACAGCATCTACATATCAACTTGAAGGAGATGTTAGCAGTCCAGTTTGCATTAATAGCTTTCAAGGATTTACTTCTTCCAGGGCAGGTGTTGATTCTAACAGACAACACAACTGTCATGTGGTACATCAACAAGCAAGGGGGAACACATTCTTATCCTCTATGCAGGCAAGCAATGATTTTGTGGGAGACTGCTCTCAGTTTACAACTAAGTCTTCAGGCAAGGTTTCTGCCGAGCACAGAACTCCTTAGCAGATGTGTTAAGCAGACAAATCATGGATCCCCACGAGTGGAAACTGGATCTTCATGTATTTCAGAAATTGACAGTGTCCTGGGAACTCCAGACATAGATCTGTTCGCTTCTCCACTAAACCACCAGCTGCCAAAGTTTTGCACAAAGCGGTTTCATCCCACAGCTTGGAAAGTGGATGCTCTTTCTTTCAGTTGGAAAAATCTTCATGTGTATGCCTTTCCACCTCTGCCTCTCCTCCCAAAGGTACTTCTAAAGGCCAGACAGGACAAGCCAAGGATGATTTTGATAGCTCCAGATTGGCCTCGACAGCACTGGTACCCATTACTGAGAAGTCTAGTACGGAAGCCTCCATGGCCTTTGCCTTTGATTCCACATCTGTTGTCCCAGGAGGACAGTCATTTGCTCAATGTCAAACTTCACTCTCTTCACCTAACAGCATGGCATATTCTGTTTTAAACCATAGAGGGTCTCAACTTCCACAACAAGTTTTGAATGTGATTTTGGAAGCTAGAAGGCCTAGTACAAGGAAAGTGTACGCAGATAAATGGAAGAGATTTTTATTTTGGAGTGCAGCTAAGGATTTGGATGTTTCTGAGCCTGATTTAAGTGTGGCTCTTCAATATCTTACTGAGTTATTGGACAAAGGTTTGTCCTTCTCTTCTATTAAGATTCATGCTGCAGCAATTTCAGCTCACTACGACTGTGACCCACCATTGTTTTCTCATCCTTTGTTCAAGCAATTTCTTAGAGGGGCAAAGAATATAAGACCCCCACGAAGGGCTCCTACTCCTGCTTGGGATCTCAATTTTGTGTTGGAGAAACTCACTCTACAACCTTTTGAGCCTGCAGCTACTGCTGAGTTGAAATATTTGTCATGGAAGACTGCTTTTTTGTTGGCTATTACCTCTGCAAGAAGGGTTTCTGAATTGCAGGCCCTTATGGCAGTTGAGCCTTTCTTAATTTTCCATAAGGATAGGGTATCTTTACGTACTAATCCTTCCTTTATGCCTAAAGTGGTTTCTAATGTGGCTTTAAACCAAACTATTCATTTGCCTACTTTTTATGCAAATCCCCAAACTAAAGGGGAAAAGATTTTGCACACTTTAGATGTACACAGGCAGTTGCGATATTATTTGGACAGAACTAAAGGGTTCAGACAATCTCAGCAGTTATTAGTTTCTTTTGCTTTGTGCTCTCAGGGCAAGCCCGTGTCAAAACAAACTATTTCTAAGTGGATTGGATTTTGCATTGCTTTCTGTTATTCCCATCATGGCAAAGAGATTCCAGCTGGGATTAGGCCTCATTCCACTAGGGCTACTGCCACTTCAACAGCTTTTTGAGGGGTGGCTACTAAGGATATTTTGGAGGCAGCCACTTGGAGTTCAGTGCATACCTTCTCTAGGCATTACCACCTTCCACTGTACTCTAAATCCAGGGCTGGTTTTGCCACTGCTGTGTTGCAGGGCATTTTGGCAGCTCCTGCTTCATTATAGTTTAGCCATCCTCCCTTACCTCTGCTTTGGGATTCTACCCAAGTGTTAGGACTGCAGCAATGTGAGATGAAGAACATAGTACAGTTTTGTACTTACCATAAATGTAGATGTTCGAAGATCCACATTGCTGCAGTCCAATTTACCCTCCCTCCTTCCCCTCTGTAGTTTCAGGTGGTTGTGTGGGTTGGGTTATCCATCTGAGGTATAATTGTATATATTGTATATATTGTTCATATTTTTGGTGTTAGGCTGGTTGGTTGTTTAGTTGTTGTCTATGGGTTTTGACCTTTCTTTTTAGGGTCTTCTGACATCTGGGGCAAGAAAAGACTGAGGATATGACGTCGGTCATGCGCATTTGTACCCTGACGTTCTGATGTCAGTCAAATGCGCCTTGACCGACGTCAGCCTTATACTCTGATATTCGGGCCGACCGAGGGACAGCGGACTACCCAAGTGTTAGGACTGCAGCAATGTGGATCTTCGAACATCTACATTTATGGTAGGTACAAAACTGTACTTTCCTTTTGGGGAAAAACTTCTCAGGAAAGTTATTTTAAAGATAGGACTGTTGTTATTTAATTGACTGTCTCAAGACTGTAATGTTCTGGTAAACAATACTAATTTCTTTCTGTCTGTTTAAAAGTAGTGTATACTAACTGAAAATTGCTTTTCTGTGGAGAAATTGTGTTTATTTTTCCATTGTTGGGCTGTTATAGTGTTTGAAAATACCTTGTACTCCATTTGTTTCTGTCAGAAAGGTAAATTTTGTGGACTGGCAGTTTTACTGGCATTTGCTGCTTGTCATCCCCAAAAAAGAGGCACCATTTTCAACTTGACCATAGAACAGTATGCCAATCCCACAGTCAGTCCTTCTTCTAGCCACAAAAAGAAAAAAAAGTTAAGAAAATAGCCTTTGCCACCACAGCAGGTTAGCAATTTGCCTCAGCCTCAGGTGGATGATTCTGCTGTGGCCATTTGCTGTACCTCAGACCACACATCTTTTACCCTGGATCTCTCTGGTGTAGCACCTACAGCCAGCCACTATATTTTTATTAAATCCCTTATTGTGAATTATCACTTGTGACGTAGGCAAGTTTACATTTGTATTAACACGTTCATGTTTACAAGCATTATACCTCAGATGTATTGCTATATATCATATAACCTAAGCAACATTACATAAAGTATTCAATTCTGCCCTTTTTTAAACAAGAAACATCTTTATTAATCCATCACTTATGACATAGGCAGTCATACATTTATATAAATGAAAACAAATCACACCGACACAAGCCTAGTTGCAAGCATTTTACATCACAAACCATACTGACACACTCCTAGTTGCAAACATTATACATCATTTATAATCTGCCCCAATCATTTTCAAACATTACATAGCTCATTAAAGTCCTGCCTTCTTTTAAACCTCATTCCTCCCCTGTGTATATTGTTTCCACATTTCCCATTTTTTATGTAGTTTGCTCCAGCTCTTCTCTAAATATCTCAGTTCTAGTTGTTTTTTCTCTGTTGCTGTGTTCACTACTTCTAGTATAGATGGTTTAGATTTTGATTTCCATTTTCTAGTAATTGCTTTTTTTGGCAGCCAACATAATTAGGCACAGAAATACCTTACTCTGTCTAGGCAATTGCGATTCTGTTTCATAACTCAGAAAAATCATCTCCCTCATCACACCAATCTGCCCACCCAGCATGTTGGACAGTGCATCCCACAGGTAAATCTTAAAGTTTGCCATCTCACCACACTCCCAGAAAATATGTTCCCAATTACCTCTTTCTTCTCCGTCACACCTCCAACATGTGTTGTCTATCTGAGGAAAAATTCTCTGGAGTCTACTTGAGGTATAAAAATATGTATGGAAACATTTCCAAGCAGAAATCCTAAATCTTCTAGATTTTGTTGCATATTTGGGAGACATACATATACCCTCCCATTGTTTTTTTGTGAATTGCTTATCCAATCTCTCTTCCCAATTCTTTCTAACCTCCTCTGATTGATTGTTACAGTTATCATGCAATATTTTATGTGCTGTATGAATTATTTCTTTTTTAATGGCAACTTTTGTTCTACTAGATTCTACTAAAAACTCTACCAGTGCTGGTCTTTCATTTAGGACCCACCTGTTTCTTTCTCTTTGCCTATACTCTGATGTCAATCTTGATAGGGAAATCAGTCTGTAACCTGCAGTCCAAATACATTCTTGGTGCTTCCCATTCTGTCATCTTTCCTGCTCTAGTTATTTCCTCCCAATGCCTTGGTTCATTTGCCAGTTTTCTCCAATAAATTCCATCCCCCTCTTGCCCATTGTCTATATTCCTAATTGCAGTCATCCTAGTTGGCAGAATATCCTTCCCATGTTGGCTTAGTTATTAGGATACTTTCTGCTACTATAATATTCTGTATGATTATTGTTATTCTCTTTAAAGGCCTGATATAAAAATCTCAGTCTCTCCTTGTTTCTTGAGCTTCCCCCCTGTTTCAAGATCACCCTTTTCCATGTTGAATTAAAGTTTTCTGCTTGTGCTATGTATAGGAACATTAATTGTAGCTCTGAAATTTACCCTTCAAATCGGGTACTCCCAATCTCCCCTGTTCTACTGGAAGAATCAGCTTATCCAACTTGACTATTGCTGTCTTCCCCTCCCAGATAAAGTCCTTCTGCTCTTCATTAATTGCTATCCACAACTTTTCCTCTGGTTATGCCTGACGTGTGTATAAGACTAATGGGACTAAAACATTTTAACTGCTTGTATCTTACTATCCATGTCTATTTAACAAAGCTTTCCTTTTCTCAGTTTTTGTATTATCTTTTGTTTAGTCTCTTCCCGTATATCCTTAGCTGCCACACCAGCATCATTTTTAATCCATACTCCTAAATATTTCATTTTATAATGTCCACATAAGTAACAATATTGCTGAACCAATTCATATGTGGGTACATCATTTACAGCTATTACCTTTGTTTTAGCTTCATTAATTTTGTATCCCGAAGATTTGAAACAGTCTCAAAATGTTCCACAACACTGTGATGTCTCTTTCTGGTTTTGTCAGGTATAAAATAATATCATCTGCAAATAGAGTCAACTTTTCTTGATGACCTTACCAATTATATCCTTGAATTTCTGAGTCTCTTATTTTTTTGCCAGTGGTTTGAAATATGATGCAAATAAACCAGAGGAAAGAGGACACACCTACAACCACCGTGGACCGTGTGTTAGCCATGTCCTCTGCAGCTGTCGGGGTTCCCTCACTGGGCAAGGGAGAGACACTCTAGTTGGTCCTGGGAGGGGAAACAAGGAAGGTTTCCCTGTTGTGTCAAAAAGCTGTGCTCATCCCTGGGGATGCAGCTGCTGCTATTAGTAACACGACTGGACCCATTTATTTTCTGTCAAAAAGAAACTGAAAATAAAGCATGTAGCTAATCTTCCTCATATTTCTTTGGATGGGACTGGCTCAGTAGTTTCTGGTAAAAGAAAGAGAAAGAGTACTCTTTTCCTGAAGAAATTCAAGATTCTGAATCTGTACAGGAGGATGCAGGGATGGATTCAGGGTTTTGTCCTCCGATTTCTGATTCAGACTCAGAGGAGACCTCAGTTTGTGATTCTCCATGTGGTGGTTTCTCTTTCTCTGAGACTGTTTCTAGAATGTGCCAGTGCTTTCAGTGGGAGAACAGTAGAGATTTTCAGTTCCTCGGAAAATGCTATGAGTTGTTATTGAAGGATTTTCCCAAACCTAAGACTATACCTCCTGTCCTGTCTGCTTTAGAGGATGTGTGTCCTACTGCCTGCAATTTCTCCTGATAGTCAGCCAGTTGCCCTAAAAAGGCAGATAGGATGTGTAAAATACCTTAGTCTTTTAAATTTGTATGCACTGTTCCCAAATCTGACCCAGCAGCTATAGCCTTAGTTGATTCCATTGCTGCTAAACACTTAGTTGATTCCAATTCTACTTTTTCTATTAAGAATGGAAAAATCGTCGATAGTTATGGGGAAAAGGTATATACTTCTGCTTCTTCTATTTTCTTTATTTTCAGAATTTTGAATTGTCAGACATATCTGTTAAAGTTTGTTTTGACAAATTGTGAAAGTATGAGGAATGTTTTATCTACAGTTTTTTGATGTGAAGTTTGTGCTTTAAATAACTTTGTTTCTTCTATTGCATAGGTCACTACTCTGTTTGCAGTGTGTGTATGACTCTGTTGATACTTCTTCCAGGGCTATGGCCACTGGTACTGTTCTAAGGAGGTTTGCTTGGCTGGATTCTCAGAACCTCCCAGATACTGTAAAACATAGATTTTAAATTCCCCCTTGAATAGAGATTTAATGTTTGACTCCTCTTCTACAGAGATGATCAAAAACTGTGATGAAAGGGGCAAGCTTATCCAGGGAATTTTTAAGATTTTCAGCCCTCTTTTTCCAAATTGTCAAATGGATTCTCTTTCCCTTCATCCAGTTTTGGCAAAAAAAAACTGAATAACCAGCTTTAACAAAATTCAGGTAAACAGTCATTTAAGAAATGGCAAGGGTGTTTCAAAAAGAAGTTTCAATCCTTCCAAAAGCAAGGACAGTCCATCAAGTCTAAATGTTTGTTCAAAAGGCCTTGCTATCCCCTCCCACCCTGCTCTCTTTTCTCTTCCTGGAAGTCTGAATTTCTGTTTTTCTCTTTGGCAACAGATTGTTTCAGACTAATGGTTTCTGAAAATCATTCATTCAGGGTTACAGATGACAATGGGAAGAAAAGCCTCCTTCCCAGGAGGTCATTCCTCATCTTGCAGAGCAGAAGATTTTGTTTCCACCTGTTCTTCATCAAATGCTGTCCCAAGGAGTAGTAGAACTAATTCCTTATTCCCTGGTGGGGATGGGTTTTATTCAGGGATGTTCCAAGTGCCAAAGAAAGAAAATGCTTGGAGACTAGTTCTGGATCTTTATTTCCTAACCTTGTTTGTGATAGTGGCCAAATTCTAAATGTTGTTACTTCATAACCTGTTGCCTCTTTTAACTCTTTCAAGTTTTGTGGTAACACTAGACTTAAAAGATGCTTATTATCACATCCCTATTTATCCAGACTTCAGATAATGCTTAAGATTTTGTGCATGTCTAGATCACATTATCAGTTCTCTGCCTTACCCCTTGCACTGTTCACTGCACCAAGAGTGTTCTCAAAGTGTCTAGCTCTTATTATAGCTCATTGCAAGCAATAGGGTATCCACATTTTCCATATTTCGATGACTTGCTTATCTTTGCAGACTTTCTTTCAAGGTGTCAGGAATTTATTGGGTGAGAGATCTCATGCATAAATTGGGATTCCAAGAGAACATTCCAAAGCCTTTCTTGACTTCTTCACACAGGATTGTGTTCCTGGAAAGTCAACCAGGCACCTCATTTCAAAGAGCTTTTCTTCCACATAAAATAGATCTTTATTTGGATCTATTTCTAAGGTTTTCCACACAGACTTCCATCACTGCGAGGGAATAACTCAGGATTTTGGGTCTGATGGCATCTATGATTCTCATGATACACCTGACAAGACTCCACATGAGAAGGATACAGTGATGTCTGAAATTTCTTTGGTCCCAGCATCAGCACCCCTTATCTTTTTCATATCCCAGTGCTGGAGTTTCTTAGAAGAGAAATCTTTTGGTGGAGACAACAGATACCCTTAAATGTAAGTCTCCCCTTCTCCCTCCCTGCTCCAAAGCAGTCAGTTACCACAGACACTTTGGACTTTGCTTGGAGAGCAGTTTCAGGAGGGATACAATTTCAGGGGGGTGTGCGACACCGAGGGCAGATACAAGCACACAAATATAAAAATAATGCTTGCCGTGATCAATGCACTCAACTCTCTGAACCATCTATGGTCCCCAGAACTAGTCCTTCCTTTCTGTCTAAAGTGGTATCTGAGTTTACTATAAGCCAATCCATCCAGCTCCCCATTTTCATTGCTAAACCTAAAAATGAGGGAGAATGGATACTGCATACCTTGGATGTCCAAAGACAACTCTGGTACTATCTTGACAGAACTAAATCTTTCAGATCTTCAGATCAGTTGTTCATTTCTAAGGTAAGAAAAAAGGCCAACCTGTATCAAAACAGACTATTTCCAAATGGTTGTCTAAGGCTGTTAACTTTTGTTATACTTTCCGTAACATATCTGTTTCAGGCTGGGTCAAGACCCCACTCTACCAGGGCCTTGGCTTCATCTGTGGCTTTTTGGAAAGGGTTGGGTTCTAGAAGTATTCTAGAAGCTGCTATTTGGTCCTCTGTGCACACTTTTCCAAAGCACTGTAAGCTTGATTCCTTTTCTAGGTCTAGATCAGCTATGAACCATCTAAACAACTATGGTGTGAGCAATGGGATAAAGTTACCCAGGGGCTCCTGGACCCTTCCACCTCCCAAATATAGTTAGCTATGGTAATTGACCCATATAGCTAAGGCTGCTGCAGCAGTCATCAATATGAAGAACATAGTACAGTTGTGTAAGCTGAACATGCCATAACAGTAGATGTTCAGATGATCACTGCTGCAGTAGCTGCTCACTCCCGCTATCCCCCTTGTTTTTTGGAAATTTTTTTATGCCAGGGTGTGGACATATATTTTTTTGTTGTTCCTAGCATTGTCCTTTCAGTGCTCACCCTCCCTCTCTGCTGGCAGGAAATCTAGGAAGGGCTTTGTACATAAACTTGTCTTTTAGTGAGTTTTGCTCGAGCTGCTTGACAGTTTGGGCACATAGAAGGTGCCCTGAAGCTTTGGAAGCTGGCTGGCTGTTGTATCTTTGGCAGGATATAACCCATATAGCTAAGGCTACTGCAGTAGTGATCGTTCTAACATCTGTTGTAATGGTAAGTTCATCTTACACAACTTTCTGTCTGTTTTTCATTTTCCCTAGCAGAAGTGGCACTTGACTGATTGTTCACTTTGTGGTAACCATTCTTTGTTAATGTAAAGCAGTCTGTTTGGTTAAAACTTCCAGAATATTAAAATTTAAAATTTCTGAACATTGGGTGTCTCTAAGACACTATATAAGCATTTATTAAAGTATTCTGGAGTGAGATTTATGTTAGTGAACATTGAAAAATTAATTTCTGGTATCCCTAATAAAATGAGACGGCACAAGACATTATTCACAAAAGAACAAAAATAGATTATCAGTCTAGGGGCAATGTTTTCTCCAGGACATAATAAATATTTGTAACTCAAGAACTTGTGGTGCCGTTTATATAATTATCAGTAGATGCCACAAAGTAGGAGCTCCAGTAATAGTCAGTGCTGACCTGTTTACCAGAATTACTGCAGTGCTCGGTGCGAGCTAAATGTTTAAGAAGAACTACACGAATATTTATATTTGGTGGTGCCATTCTTTAGCACTTCTTCATTATTGTTTTAGTGTAAGTATAACATACTCACATCCCATAAGCATAATACAGACACATACACAAAACACTGAATCTGTCCATTTCCCTAGCCCCAAATTTAACCCCAAACTCACTCATATCTAATGCCAGAGCTTTTGGTATTTCTGAAAGCTTTTGCATTAAAACAAAGCCCTATTTATCTCTGTGCAAGCACAGCTCACACATCACAGTAATACTTGATGTCTTTCTATATTTCAGGAAGTTGACAAAAAATACTTTTGATGTAGACTGACAGCAATATACTCTGTAAATAAGGCATGCATTCAACACTGACCTGGAACATATAACTTGGAGTATTATTTGTTGTTTGTACTGAACGTGTTACTTTACTGGGGGCTCATGCAAAAAAGGAATAAGGCTAATGCATACATTGTTTGGGAAATATTTTGTGCTTTCAATTTACAGTAAAAAAAAAAAAAAAAAAAAAGCAATCCAAATCCTATCAAACTTTTTTGTTTCTGCTCATTAGCTTGGTAAGCAGTATAATTCCTCACAGTAAAATTCCATCTGTAATAGATAAAATAACTTCATTTATACTGCATCATGGTAAAGATAAGAGGCGGAGCACTTTGATTCCCCCATGATATTCCCAAGCACTGCCTCCATCACAAATTATGGCTGTTTACATCATTTTAATGGTATTCAGAAAAAGCATTGGGTTGTTTGCTGGAGAATCTTGAAGTACATATAGCAACGAAGGTAATTTGAAAAATGCAGACTCAACTGTGATCCAAGTTCAATCCCACCATTCTCATTTTCTCCATTTGCCATCTTCCTAACTGAATTTTGTATGAACCAGCTGTATACGTAAGTTCTTTACATGCCAGTTCTGCTATTGCTCACACCATAGTTGTCTAGAGGGTTCACAGTTCATTGCTTCTGCTTTTGTTTGGGTTATGTTATACACCCAAAATGACTCAGAATTCTCCAGTTAAAAGATTCTATAAGTTCTGCTTGCAGTTAGATATATACACACACCAGCAGCAAATAAAGATTTTGCCATATCCTTCCCTGCTACATAATATTTTATCAAATTACACTTTTATATCATAGCTGCTAATGGTTCTAAATACAGTGCAGAAAAAAGTAGTAGACAGTGGCCATACCTGTTCAGTCCCCCTTGATAATTTAATGGAGAGGGATATACCACCATGTGTCCTAATAAATGCCACTAAATTGTCATAGATTGACATAATTAAGTGTATAAGAATGATTTGAAAATCCAAAGGCAATCATTACCATGTCAAGTAATACCTTTCTGTCAAATTCATTTTCTGGATCCAAACTATCTATAGCAAGAAGATTTCGAGTCGTCCTTAATTTTCCATTTTCAAAATATTGCTAATGCATGCCTCCCTCCTACAAATTCATTGTGATCATTGGCATTAAGACCTGACATGTAGTTCAGTAGTTATGCTATTATCATAGATGTAAACAACATATGATCGTGACTTAAGATTGGTAGTTGCCTGTAAAAGGATGGTAAACTCAGATCATTTCCTTCCTTCTGTTGGCAATGCCACTGCCACAGCCTTTTTCCCAGTAGTCTGGTAGAGATTTAATCTCATTAAATGCTTTCAGTAAGTATGGGATCAGCTCATCTTTGTGTAACTTCCAAATTTCTATAAGGAGTTCATTATTCACGTAGAGATGTTCCTATCATTTGACTTATTTTCACCACTTTCCAAATGTCTTCTAATATTTTAGGGTCTATTTGTACAGGTGGACATGTTACATTTTCTCAGATGGCACTCTGTTCAGTTCCACGGTCGGATGGGTGAAAATGTCAAATATCAGGAATGTTAACTATGTTTGTATTCAAATGGAAAATGATTGGATATTTTTGTAAAGTGAGTGGGACTGGGTTGGGAGTATGTCTGGTAAGGGTTATTTAAGGGGATAGATTGTGCGGTGTTTGTGTGAGTGTTCATTGGTTAGGATTACATCAAGAGTTAGGGTAGGGGATTGATGTAGTGTAGTGTATTTTTTGATGAGTGTGTGTGTGTGTGTTTCCCCCTCTACCTTACCTTACTCATGCATGCTAACCCTAACCTTACACATTCATTTATCAAAACCCATTTCTGTAACAGTATCACTTTTCAGACAAATTTGATGTTAAGGTTAAGTGATCAGAAATGGGGACTGTTTGTTTTTGTTTTTTTAATTGATATTTTTTTGACTTTCTTTTTCAGTTAGGTTGTTTTCAAAGTGCATAAGCATTGATGCTTGTGCACTTTGGAGTTTTGACTTGTAATCATGCAGGCAGCTGCTCAGCCATTAGCTTCAGCAGATGTTCTGCCATAAGTTTCCTAATCTCTTCATCTTTAAGTTCAACAACATAAAGTCCCTAATAAAACAGTTGAACATCTCTGCAGTCATTACCAGGTCCATAGTAAGGTTCCATCACTCATTGGATTTCAACCTTACATTAATTCTCAGGGTCCTTCATATCTCAGTCCAACAACGAATGCCCTTATTATTCTGTGGAGTTACAAAATAAGACATCTTTAAGTGATTCTTGAAAATAAATTATTTTTGTATCTAGAAAGTCTTCTGTTTCTTCTCATCTATCTTTAAGTTATTCTTTTAAAAAAAAATCATTTTTTTAATCCAGAATATCTTCATTTCACTGTCTTACATTACGTATTTTGTTTTGCTTACAATTATTCCCAGACCTTGGTTCAGACTCTGGAACTTCTTAATTTCTCCTCTTACCGACTTCAGACTTGTCATACTTGATTCAAAGTGTGTTTTTTGCTGCTGACATCATAGGTTCATACATGATTACTGAGCTGTTAATGTAAGAGGATCTTAAGAAGTGTAGCCTTCCATTCCCATAGAGGTTTTTAGCCCTTTTACTTTTTGTACAATTAACCCAGGGATGCCGATGCATCACTTACTGCTTTTTTTTATTTCATCCCTTCATGGCTGACAGATTTTCAGTACACTGTCCGTTAAATCCATTACAGGCTGGCTGTGCAATTTTTCTTAAACATCTCCCTCTTTATGGACTTACACATTGGGCAACTGGTTAGCCCCTGCCCATTTTGAACACTGAAAAAGTGGAAAAAAACAGTAAAAATTGTCAATTTGAGTAAAATTAGGTTACTGGCTAGTAACTGCACTGCCTGAATAAGAGCAAAGAATTAATTTGGAGAAAGAGAAAATCAATCAGAAAAGAAGAAAAAGCTCCGTCTTGGAAGAATCTTGCAGCTATTGGGAAAGAAGAAAAAGCGATGTCTTAAGAATCTTGCAGCTGTTGGGAGAGAAGAAAAAGCGATGTCTTAAGAATCTTGCAGCTGTTGGGAGAGAAGAAAAAGCAATGTCTTAAGAATCTTGCAGCTGTTGGGCAAAAAGCAGTTGAGGTTTTTGCTTTAGTACAGGAAATGGTTTCCAGACATCTGTTTAAAATAATTGAGACTTTGGCGGAATATATAAAGTAAAATGACAAAAATCTGGAAGAAATAGAAGTTTCATTAGTTATTCATATGAGTGGATGCAACTTCAGAAATCAGAGGTCAAAATGGAGGGAAAAAACTGGCTGAACACAAGACTTCCCAATAAGAGTTATTTAAAAAAAAAGTAGGGTTAGAAGACAGAGCACATAGAGAATACCTGGAATTTTCTGCTGTACCAGAGAAAGTGAAAAGAATAGACTGCATTAATTTTATGAAACTGTAAATAAACAACAGGACTAGTGATCCCATGCAGGATTTATTAATTGACAGGGAACATCATGTGTATGCCCCAAATGTGGCCTTGAAAAAGCATCTGAAACTTGTATTAATGCATGTGGAATTGTACCAGCAGAAAGATCTGCTTCTGAAAAAAAATTCTGTGGAAAATTATTAAGAATTGAGGACAGCAGATTATTTATGGAAAATGATTATTTGCTGTACAAGTGACAGAAAAGACACATATTTATCCCAACAGTCATTAGGTGTCAAGAGGCAGGTGTGAGAGTCAAGTTACACTATCCAGCTGTCTTCAGAATATTTTTTTCCTGGAGGATCAAAGACATTTTTAGATGCAGATCAGGATGAGGAAGAAATAAAAAAAGTTTAGTCATCAGAGTGATCCAGCAAACGGAAGGTGACGCTGCTTCTCATTCTATTCTGGTCGCAACAAAGTTCATAAAGAGACTTTATCAGGTGAAACCTTAACCATTGTTGAAAAGGTAAATGTGTGAGAGAAAAAAGCCCAGTAATCTGATTTCCTATGACTTGTAGTAGAGACTGCTGTTGGGAGATCCAGATGATCTGTAAGAAGGCCAGCAGCTATGTAAAATTAGTGACCAACAGGAGAATTGTAAAGCACCAATCCTATTTGATATAGTATCGGACATGTGAAATGTAGATGCACAAGAAGAACTCACTAAAAAAGACTGGAAATTTGTTGACTGTGTTAAACTGGTAGGTAAACTGTAAAGCACAACCCCTACTTTCTATGACTAAAGAAGTATCAGTAACTAAAACAGTTTTTGTTCTTATTAATATTTGTATAACAGTTTCATGGTACAGATTGCATATTATATTGTAAAGCAGTTTTGTAGAGTTTGCAGAGATATAGTAAATGTAAAGTAGAGGAGTGTTATTATTGACTGCTATGTATGCTAGTGATATGGAAGTAAGAAAGCCCTTTTTCTTAGTTGTAATTTTGCTAGGTTTTTCACTGTAATAAGGTAAGAAAGGTCAGAAAAAGGCAAGTTAAAAACACAATGCTGCAATCTTGGGCTGCTAGGGGAATGTAAAAGTATATTGATCGTATATGACTAAACAATATTTTCCCGTTTTTATAGTGATGAATGTCTTGACTGCTGTCCTTAGTTTAAGTTAAACAAGAGAAAATAATGAAAAGGATGAACTATGTAGTTGTATCTTACATTTACAGATTTACTAGCTGTTTTACCACAAGCTTTTATTTGGGAGACAGTAAACCTGCTTGTGCAAGCAAGTCATCATGAGAGGTTTGAACAGTGTGTTCCGAGTGAAAACTACAAGGAGTCTTTGTATTTGCAAACTTACTAGTTTTTTTCTTCTAACTGCTTTTAGTTTGAGATAAGCTGCCTAGAGGTGCAAAACGGTAATCATGATGGTTCTGAATTGTATGTTCTGAGTGAAATATGCAAAGTGCAATGTAATTTCTTTTAAAGGTTTATTGGTAAGCAGTTCAGTGAAAAATAAATGCATTTTATTTGAAACTGTGGGGAGTGACTGTTATATAAGTTGTCTCCACAGTCATCTTTGTATATTAATATCTTAAATTTAACAGTGCACGATTTAGTTTATTTACTGTGTGGCCAGTGAACTTCTTCTTTTTTTCTGTTTTATGGATATGGATAGCAAGCGGTGGTGGTGCTGCGGTAGCGTTGTCACCTCACAATAGGACATTGTCCTGTTCGATTCTCAGATAAAGCGTCTTCTGTGTGGAGACATGCGTGAATGGCCGTACCTTCGTTGAAGGTTGTGTGTCAGGGCTGGCAACTCGGCATGTAAAAATCTACTGTCAATCATTAGCGGACCAGAGTTCTGCTGTGGCAACCCCTAACCGGGAAAAGCCGAAAGACACAACAACAACAACATGGATATGGATAGCAAGATACAAACAGTGAAAATGTTTTTAGTCCTTTTAGTTTTATACACAGGTCAGACATATTTTTATCAACCAGAGAAGTTGTGGATAGCAATTAATAAAGAGTTGAAGGATTGTCTGAGAGGGGATGAGTCAAGTGGGATAAGTTGATCCTTCAAATAGAAGAAGGTGGTTTCAGATTACCTGATATGAGGGAATATTTCAGACCTGTACAGTTAAGGCTCCTATACATAGCACAAGCAGAAAGCTATAATGCAAAGTAGACAAGAATGATGAAACAGGAGGGAAGCTCAAGAAATAAGGAGAGACTGTAATTTTGAATGCAGATCCTTAACGAGAATAACAGTAACCATCCGGAATATTATATTCATAAAGTAGCAGAGGGTTTTCTAAGAACTAAGCCAACACAGGAATGGAGAAAGGAGATTCTGTTGATAAGAATGACTGCAAATAGGGATATAGAGAATTGGCAAGAGGGACTGGAATTTACTAGAGAAAACTAGCAAAGGAACCAAGGTAGTCACAACAAATAATTAAAGAGGGAAAGGTAATAGAATGAGGCAGACACCAACAATTCATGTGGACTGCAGGCTAGAGATTGCCTTATTTATCAAAATTAATATCATAGTGTAGGCAAAGAGAAGGGAATAGGGGGTTCCTAAGTCAAAGACCAACACTGGTAGAGTTTTTAATAGAATCTAGAATGGAAGTTGCTATTAAAAAAGGGATAATTAGTAGGGAATATAAAATATTGCTTGATAACTATAGGAATCAATCAGATGAGATTAGAAAGGATTGAGAAGAGAAATTGGATAAGCAATTCACAAAGAAACAGTGGTAGGATATATGTATGGCTCCCAAATATGTAACAAAGTCTAGAAGATTTAGGATCTTTAATTGGAAGTGATTGATATGTATTTTTATACCTCAAGCAGATTCCAAAGAATTTTTCCTCAGATAGATTGCAGATGTTGGAGGTATGATGAGGCAGAAAGAGGTAATTGGAAACATATTATTTGGGAGTGTAATGAGTTGGCAGACTTTACAAATTATGTGCAGAAATACTGGGTGAGCAAACTGGTATAACTAAGGAAATGATTTTTGAGCTGTGATGCTGAATCAGAATTGCCCAGGTACAGTGAGGCTTTGCTGAGTTTAATTCTGGTGGCTGCCAAAAAAAAGCAATTACTAGAAAATGGAAATCAACGTCTAAACCAACTGTATTAGAAGTAGTGAGTATAATAACAAAAATAAAAGTACCAAAAGTAGGATATTTAGAAAACGGTAGGAGCAAGTAACGTAGAAAAAATGGGTATTGGGGTACAATACATGCAGAATAATGTTTTGGAGAAGGAATGGGGTTTAAGGGAAGGCAGGAATTGAATGAACTATGTAATGTTTGACTGACAATTACTGTATAGAAAATTATGTGTAACATATAATGTTTGCAAGTGAAAATATGTCAATATGGTTTGTTTTCATGTACATAAGTTTATAATTGCCTATGTCATAAGTGATAATTGAATTAAGGATGCTTCTCGTTTAAAAAATATTTTAACTTTAGCTTAGTAAAATGGCATCATCATATCCTATACCATCTTGTACAGGTACCTCAGAATTTGAATATATACAACAATCATTTTCTCATAGTCTTTTTCAGGTGTAGTATTATATAAGCACTTGCATTAAAAATACTCTTAGAATCACAACTAACTGGAAAAA
Source organism: Protopterus annectens (assembly GCF_019279795.1). NCBI lineage: Eukaryota > Metazoa > Chordata > Ceratodontiformes > Protopteridae > Protopterus > Protopterus annectens. The sequence continues at coordinate 14,026,243 of NC_056726.1, forward strand.
CCTAGTTGCTAAGCCCATTAAGCTACATTCAACTTCTCAAAGCTTGTTTCCCAACCGTAAAGGCTATTTTTTGCTTCTGTAACATCTTATACTTGAAAATTGGAAACTGCTTCTGGCCTGCTGGCTGTGCTGTTTCTGCACTAGCAGAGCCATCTCTGTTCTGTTGATCTGCCATAGCACTGACTTCTTCTGTATCAACAATATAGCTTACTTCCTGTTTTGTGAATTCATAGTCCCATATTCAGGGCAGTGCATTGTGTGGTACATAAAGGTTTTCATCCTTTGCAGAAAAAAAGATCTTATAAATGGCTGGATAAAACAGTCTAAACTTAGCTTCCATAACTAGTACTATTCAGTCAGTGCCAGAAATTTCCATTTACTTTGTATTGAAAACTTTAAAACAAAATCCTTTTCTGTCCTATAGTTATAACTTTTACCATGTTTCTAAAGCTCAGAATAATTAGATTTTTCAATCCAAAAGTTTCAAAACACACTTCAATATGGTGAGTCTGCCTAACTGATACTGCTGGCACACATTCCACTTGTACCTTCCTGTGCACATTGTCCTCCTGATCTTTTTGCTGCTGTTTCAGTAACACTGTCTTCACTTGCATTTTAACATAATGCTCCTTCAGTTGCTTATTATTTTGCTGAATTTCATCATTGGTGTCAGAATGAAAATTCAGTGCTTCAAGAACCATCCTTCTTATTCACTTAATCAGCAACATTAGCCAGACACATTCACTTCATGAATCTTGCTCAACATTTTTTTCCAAGTTCCAACAGATTATAGGAGTATCACAAGGATTTATGCTTCCACTATTTACACCTAAAGGGACAGTTTCCTTTTAACCTTCCACCAAATAAGGTAAAACAGCAGTTACATATACCATGGGTGTATAATGTGACCATCACTCATTTCACGAGCCTACTGAAATGACATTTTCCAAAGTCCTCTCAAGAATTACTTTATAAATTTGCCAGCTATCTTAAACCCTGGGTATGCTATTGCAATGCTCATGCCCCTCTTCAAATACCTTTTGCCTGTTTTCTACTGCTCTCTTATAAAAGACTGCCAATAAAATATGTAGACTCATTGTCTGTCACACACTGTCAAAACAATTTTTCGTTTACCAAAACACTTCCAGTTACTAAAAGAGATATCTTCCTGTTTACCACCATCCACCGCAAGCTTCTTAAACTTTTTACCAAACTCAATATCTGTACTAAAATCTCTTCATTATCGTACAAATAATTTTGTCTATATAACCCAAGCCCGACTTAATGGTAACAGAATACAAAAACAGCAAGCCATACATTTAAATAATATAATAGGCAAATCTGAAGAAGTCACATACAAAAACACCACAGATTTTAGACAAAAACAAACCTTGATATTATTTTTTATTACTTATGATTTATAACTGGAATTTCAAACCTCATTGATTTTAATTGGAATAAGTATGACTATGATCTACAGATGGATTGTTAAAAAAGATGTTTATCAAAGTTTGATGAATTTGTAGACTGATTTATAACATATAGTAACAGTAATGGGTTCACTGTTTGAGACAAAATAAGAATATGGTTTCTTTTATATTTCTACATTTTTATTTTTTGACTGTTTAATGATCTTTGTTAGCCTTAAAAAGAAACTGACTTTTCCACAAACTCCTAAAAGGTAATGTAACAAGATACTTGATAACTTACCCCTACTCACATAAGGCGACTCCCACCGTGACATCAGAAATGGACCATGAACATGTAAATTCACCCACATACACCCCATCATGATGTCGTGGGCTGCAACAGCCCTAAACTGTACCCATACTTTTGGCAATAAGTAGCTAGGACAAAACTCTGTCTTCTCAGTCCTGTAAGCAGCAGTCATCTGTTGTTAAAGGTCTTAATTCAAAAGAACTGAGTATGAGTCTTGTCTTCTAACCTTGAGGCAGAACAGATAACCAATTTTTAGTCCTAGAACAACAGAGGAACGCAACATTGACTACAAGGGTAAAAGCTGGTAAAACCACCAAGAACCGAAGACAGATGAATACAGCCACTGGACAAAAAACGGTTGGTGAACAGATTTTACCCACAGACAAGTTACCACTTTTTCAATAAGTTATTGTACAAATGATTTCAACACATTTACACTCCAACAGCCCCTTCACTTTCAGGTTTACAGAAAGATCATTCTCTAAAGTGGGCCTTACCTTGCAGTCAGGAACTTCATACCAGCTCATATTTGTAACCTGCATAACCTGTGCCAGTTTGTCCTGAAACATTTAATGATATTTTCCACTCTTCCATATGTCATTGTTTTGAAACATGTTCCCTGAGCATTATTCATCTGTGCCCATAACTCCATTAACACTGTAGCTCTTCATTTTGCCACAGTCAACAGCATTGTATTTTATACAACCAAAGCTACCCACTGAGAATTTGTTATTGTTGGAGTAAATACACTTCCCTGTTTCTGAACACTCTTGTAGTTACTTAATGCCTGCTGTTCTTGAAGATATCATTGTAAATATTAATATGCTCACCCACATTTTAACAAATCTTGCTTCCACAGAACATAACACAATTGTTACATTCTTATAAATGTATTAAGCCAAATTGCATACCTGCTTTGACTCAAAAACTGATGTTTTGTTTTAGAATATGCTGTGTATGTTAATGCCATTGGACTGGGTTTTAGATTTTTTTACCAACCCACTTACTTAGTTTATAAATAAAATACAATATGTTGATGATTGGTTCTTTGCAGTTGCCAACAGGCAGCAATTGGTTAATGCCGGGGATCAAACCTTTGCCTTTTTTGAAGTCCTGCAAAATAACAGTCATTGTGGAGAAATCACAGCTAACTCCATCTCACATGGCGACAGTTTGGGTCTCAGGCAAATCTTAGCCCAGGGCCAAGTTTTCATTAATCTCTCTAGTCTTCATTGTTGTCTGAACAGTGTTTTATTAAAAAAATGTATCTTACTTGGACTGGAAATTGGAATGGTCTTTAATGGTGCACTGTTCCCAATCAGACTGGGTGCACTGGCAAAACTGTGCATTTTCTTTCATAGGAGTGGTTCAGTATTCTTCAGCCATGGTCATTCATCAGGGAGATGTAGACCCTTCCTTTCTCCCTTCCATATTTTTTTTCACTGTTCTGAAAGGTTGGATCCAGTTTTTCTCAGTTAACCAATACAAATTTAACTTCATTTTCTCTCAGTTTTAAGATTTATTTAATGAAGAGCTTATCTTATCCTCAGATTATCTTGGTTTTTAATATTATGTTATAGATTTAATTGTCAGAATGTTAAAATCATTATTCCACACTTGTAAGTGTGATCACAAAATGGCACCTCAGTATCAGCATGAGTTTGCCATTTTCTGTTCTGAAAAAGATTACCTAGAAGACTGCATTCATTACAAGAAGTTTATTTAAGGTATTCTATGTTTAGACAATGAAATATCTTGCAATGCTCTACCAGGTTCTTATCTACTCTCATTGTATATTATGTACACTTGTATTTTTAACCAAAAGAGGGAATATCCTCTTATTGTATACTAACAACTGTAAAGTCTACCATCTGTATGCTACTACTCTGTAATGTCTCTCTTGTAAAATTTTCTTCTCTCTGTAAACTTATGGAGTTTTTCTCCCCAGGACTCCACTGAAAACAGACACTTGTCCAGTTGGACTATCCTGGCAAACAAATGTTAAATAATAAAATAATAATAGTCTTCCACAAATGAATGAATGAAGAACAGAGAAAAGAATCATTATTTTGATCTAGTTATCTTCCCAATCTTCAAAGGAGGAAGACCACTGTAACCACCATGAGAAACACCTACCTAGAAACAGAGATGTATCTTTTTTAGGTTGTCATTCCTTAGGTGACTTATATCTGAACATTCTAGAGAGCATCCCTGTGTCAAGGGGTTGATAAAGATGGCACCCTACAGAGCTATCATAATTATAAATGTTAAGTGAGGCTTGTTTCCCTGTATCAAGAAGAGCAGTATATCCAACCTGCCACAGCAAAATGCATCTTGTACCTTATATCAAATGTGTAGTGGATATAAAAAGTGTACATACCCTTGTGCCATGCTGATAGACTCCTACCCAAGAAGACTGAATGCTGTAATTAAATCAAAAGTGCTTCAACAAAGTATTAGTTTAAGGGTGTGCACACCTATGCAACCAGCTTATTGCATGTTTTTTATTTTTTTTATATTTTTTTCCCCTAACAGATTTGTTTTTCAGTTGAACTGTACAGGTTATAGGTCACGTTAAAGGTGGGAAAAGTTTTGAAATAATTTATTGTGGTCTCATTTTTTTATATCACAAAAACATGTCATTTTAACAGGGGTGTGTACACTTTTTTTATCCACTGTATATACTTAGTTGAATTGTGTGCATTTAATTCTAGTTGTATTTTTCTTCCCTCTGCTTGTGTGTAAATCTCTCTTTCTCTGTTGGTTTCTATTGTGTAAACCTTGAATTCCTAAGTTGATACACTTTGTAAAAATATTTGATTTTAATGACTATGAATTGTAAAAACCCATATTGTTTATTCTGTTGAGCTTTTCTCCCTGGGCCTCCGCTAAGAAAGTGCACTAGTCAGTTGGACTTTCTTGGTCAACAAATGTCAAATAAATAAATAAATAGTATCCGTCTTATTTATGGATTGTGGGGCTTACCCATACAGTAACTTTAAACCTCATCATCTCTAACAAGCTCACACTGAGCTAGTAAGACTAAAGGGGCAGATTTGTTTTTGAGAAAACTGTTGTCTGTTTTGATGGTCTCAATGAGGGTTTCAGCAAATTTGCCAGAATTTCCACTTACCATTATTTCCACCAGTCAACCTTAGGATTAGTAGATGAGAGAGACCACATACTTCGTAGGTTAATTCTGATTCTTGGGTTATGTTTATGGCTTAGTTTCAGAAGTAAACTGAGGTCACTGCTGCATTGATGTAGATGTGCCTCAAGGCTCATTTGTCCAGGAGAACATCCTGGGCTACTGTGTTGAGCATGTAGGCATTTGACTCTTGAATGATAAAGAGGAGAATGTTTTCAAGTGGGACTATATTTGTTTTTTTTTTCAAGCCAGAGTTGGTAGTTTCTCACAGACTTAATGTGCCAAAGATTGGCCTGCTCATGGTCTTTTATGACTTGGTGGTAGACAAGTAAAAATTTGAAAAAGCACAGTATGTAGACCTTCCAGAAACCCTCTGAACGTTTTACCATTATGTATGCTGCCATCAAGAATACTTGTAAAGCAAGCTGTTAAGAAACTCCAGGCTAGGACTTGTCACTTATGTCATAAATATGGAATACCTCTTAAGCTACTTGATTTTGGATAAACACACAGTAACTACTTCTTTCACAGTTTTGACTGCCTTGGAACACCAGGGGATACCTCACCATCCTAATAGTTGGCCTCCATATATTGACTTCAGATGCCTGAATCTCTGAGACAAATGTTTAATGCTTCTTGAGCTCTGGGGCTACACAGTACCACCCATGATGTGGAAAAAAGGAATATAATAGAAAGTCTCCCTGACTCTGATGTGAATTCCTAGTTTTTAGTAATCTGAATGAATTTGAGGATGCACACACAGTCTCCAAACTGTGTATTCAGCATAGCTGTCAAACACAGTCCAGAGCTGCAGCATTTGATGTAGTATTGTAGTTGTAAGTTTAGTTGAAAGGCTCAGGTTTTCCTACTGAGATTTGATCAAAAAATCTAAAATAAAATATTTCCTCAGACCTGACATATTTTAGTATCTAAGATAAGAAGTTTCTGTCCGACATCAGCGATACTTATTAAGAGTTACTTTACTTCACCATTTTGCAAGATCTTAAAATTGTTGACCATTCAACTTTGGATTCCTAAGTCACAGCACTTAGGCACAGCAGCAGGCCCTCTTAGGCAAAACTCAATGTTCACTACAGTTAAAAGACTTAACCCATTTGTCTGAAGGTCTTGTCTGGTCTTCTTAGGTCCAAGAAGTTATTGGGAGGATATGTCAATCAAATCCAGGCAGAGGGATCAATAGTCATAGACAGATGGACCACAGAGCTGCCTAAAATGGACCACTCCTTGGTACTTGTGTCACATGCTCCTTGTCCTCCTCCTTTTGAGGCTACAAAGTTTTTTTGACAAGTTAGCAAAAGAGGTATCAGAGGTTTCAACCGAGGAGGCCATAGAGACAGTTCCTTCCTCAAAGATGTTGTTACTTTTTATATTTACTTAGTTCCTCCAAAGACAAGATACTTTCACTTGTTCCATGGCCTCAGAAGCCTAAATCAGTGTGTTTAGTACAAAAAGAAGAAAGGACACTGGTTCTGTGCCACACACATATAAGGCACCTTCCTTGCTTACCTTTTCATACCCTTCATGGAAATTTCCTGAGAGTCATGGGGCTACATCCTTTGTAACAGTTCATAACATTGTCATTTAGGTTACTGTCTGTTCCTATTATCAATAACAACCCATCTTAAGGGTCTGAGGCTGTAGGATTGGACTTTATTGGCCTTCTGCAGTGCATAACGGTTCAGTTTTCTCTTCTGATTCCCCATGGGGAGGGGGTACCCTATACCATCTATCTCCCTGACTTGGGGATGCCCTATTTTGACACACATTAGGATGTCACTTGCTGGGCTAGAATGGTGTACTCAATCCCTGCAATTCTAGTCATTTTATAAAAGTCACAGGGTTCATATCTTGTTTCTAGTGTATATAAGTTCTTGCATTCAGTTCCTAAATCACTGAAATGTTCTAAGTTTTTCTGGGGTCTCCATATCACAAATCATCACATGCAGGGGCATGATTTGCATTGCCTGAGAGAGGTGTAATATGTTATGGACTGCCATAAGTATTAGAGCCATAGCTGAAACCCTTCTAGAGAAGTATAAGATGCTTGAGGTCTTCATTACCACCATACAGAGATACTGTTGGACAGTGACCAGCCCAAGTGTTGGATCTCCTTCATGATCCCAAGAAGGGTGTAAGGGATGCAGAAGCCATTCATTAGCAAAGCCTTTTCCTTCTGTTTGTTCTAGAGCTGACCTCAAACTACTTATATTTTGCCTGCATCCTTAGCTAGTGAAGCATTGAATTCACAACCATTACTGACTGACAAGGAGGAGAATAGTGCAAGTGAGTTCATACCCGAGAGCCACCTTGGTGGTAACATCTCTATGTGTCAGTAGCCACATTCCTTTGCTGCACTGGCTTAAGCAAAACCATGACTGGTCAGCTTGTGTGTAATGAGCTATTTTAGTCTCTTAGTGAAAACTCACTTGTAGAACTCAGACTTGTGGAGTGGTGTAGTTCTCTCAGTTGTCCTGGGTCAAGAAGGCTTTTTCTGACAGAGTTGAGGAGACTTATACTGGTTCCTGCCTAAAGTGGACCCACTGGTACCCTGCTTGTTAGACATGTTTGTGCTCTTTCATACATGAAGGGGTCTGTCCTTTTGAGTGTTTGAACATAGTTTAACACCTGCACAAGATGAAGTGCAGAAAATCTATGTTCAGCATGCTGTACTCCAGCTGCTGAGGCCTCATCCCCTGACAGTCAGACCTACCTGCAGTCCATTTGTTTAAACCTTTGGGAGGCCATATGTAAGAGCAATGGGTATAGGGAGTGTTTTCCTAAATTTTCCCTGTGAAGTGGATTCCAAAGACACTGAGATTCTTGTTTCTAAGAGAGAGAAGAAGGATAATGCGACCTCCCATTTCTGATGACCCTACATTTGGAGTGTCTTGAGCTCATGATGACTCTTGTAGACTAGCTTGTAGCCGGTCTTTCTTCCTACAAATGTGGCTAAACTAATGTTTGCAGAAGAAGGATGAAATACCTACAGTAACCCCCCCATGGAGTCTGTCCTGAAGGATATCATTTGTACAGCCTGGAAACATTTGGATTACACTTCCTCTGCTCTTAAGTAGAGTGTTGACTGATTGACAAAGCATCCCAGGATACAGTGATCTCTTCATTCCATAATAATGAGTGCAACACCTTTCCATGTAACCATTACAGAAGGATTCCAAAGCTGGAGACAGGGTGTTTTCATCTGTCTTTAAGGGCCTTAGATCACTTATCTGCCAGTCACATTTCCCATTTCTACTTCTGTCTTGTGAACCTGGCTCTAGAAGAGCTGGTAGAGAGCCCTTAGTCTAGGTTTAAAGACAGTTCAGGGAAAAATGCATAGTGCACTAGTCATTATAAAATTCTTAAAATAAATTATTCAAAATATAATTGAAATATGCTAAAGAATAATATTGATGGTGCTGATGCACTGGCTAGGTCAGCAGACTCGGGAGTTTGTCTGCACCAGATGGCATTGCTCAGGCTGTCTTATCATAGGATTGAGCTGAGGCAGGCCATTCTAGTTGCTACTTTTTGGGGTGATCATTTTTGGTAATTTTAAGACCTCTGGAAGAGGAAGTAGAAGTAAACTACTGTAAAGAATCTATATGATGTTTTAGGATCCTCTACCTCTCCTGTGACAATCCATTTCTACGTGGAGCTTCCTGTTAAGTTATATAAGGCAGGCACTCAGGTGCCAGGCAGCATGTCTTCCCCTGGCTTCTCTTGCAAAACTGTGTAGGATGTAGACTTCACATGATTTGCTGCAGCAATCCTGACTATCTTGCAGGAATGCCTATGGATGGCCAGGTTATCTGAGTTTGCCCCAACATGGATGACCATAACCCAGAGACCAGTGGATTTTAGACATAGTCTCCGATGGCCACATCTTAAAGGTAATACGTCTTTCCTCTGAAAGAGTTCTTATAAGATGCTAAGCAGCCTCTGCAGAGCTTCTGGAATAATGTCTGTCTGTATGTCTCAAAAGAGCCCCAGAATCTGTCCTTCTTCCTTTGAAAAAAGACATAGGATTCTGTTCCTGTCTTTTTATCCATTCCAAGGTTATCAGGGGATTTCAATCCAGTCTTTTAACTCTGCAGCAGCGATTAGCATATTTGGATATATAGTAAATAAAATATGAGTGTAGTAAAAACATTGGCAAAATAAAATCATTGTCATAGTCAAATTTATCTGTAAATAATGCTGAACATTTAAAATATGGTTGAAGCTGAATACCTGCCCCTCATCTTTTATTAGAAACACATTTGCCTTGTCATGGAGGAAAAGACCTGGGATTAAGGATGGTGGTAGAAGTCTTTTGTTAATTAAAAAACACTGTCTTCTTATCCTAAAGTCAATCATATACCTCCTTAGTGTATTTGCAGTCCAAGTTGATTAATTCGTCATCTTATCCTTGAAGGTCATACAAAATCAGACTTTACAGTAGCATACATTCAACCAACAACCAGTATAAAAAATTGTATCAAAACAATTCAAAGTATAATTGAAATAGTCAAACAGTAGTTTTAGTTGTAATAAGTGACTTTAGCACTAATTTTCTTGGAGTTAATTTCTCTCAGTAATGTAGATTTCTTTTTCCTAACATGCCATATCATGTTACAATGGATGCTTTGCCTAACAAGCTGCCCTATTAATTTAATAATTATATATATTTATCCCTCCGATATGCAAGTTTCATTCCACAATGCCTGATTTTTTTTACCTCAGTATTCTGAATAGTCTTGGATAAAGTTTACCCTGCTGCTAAAAATAGAGGCTATTGGGTAAGTAAAGAAATCAGATTAAGGGATAAGGTCTGCAATACATGAACAATGTCTGGAATCATACTTGAACTTAAGTTTTTCATTTCCCAAAGAAAATACTGCAGGCTATTAATTAAAAAAAAGCTAATTCTACCCATTTAGTAAATAAGAAAGCAGTGCTGTCTCATTAACTCTCAGTTGTCCCTGATATTGCCCAACATTTTTATTGCCCAACATTTTTTCTGTCCTCCTTAAAACACGCGCGCATGTGTGTGTGTGTGTGTGTGTGTGTAATATTTTTTTTGAGAAAAGATGGTAATCAGAATTTCATAGATAATGTCAATCATTATTCTTACATACAGGTATCACTTCATAAAGTGCAAGTTAATTAATATACTTAAATTTGGTCAACTGTCTGTGCAAGTAGCACCAATATTTAATAGTCCCCGATTCTGACGATTAGAAGTTAAGAGATGTGATTCTTGTCAACCAAAGTTATTCTGTAGATTCTTTAAGGTGATTGCTAATTTTGCTTTAAAGAATTGTAACTTAAGCAACATTACTGGTTTGAATTAGTATAGTTTATTTACTGAAAATATTTTCAGTAAACTGAATACATCAACACCCAGCATGAACACAATACCTTCCAAGTCCTTGCACTATGATTATGTTCCTACCTTATTTAGAACTGTCTCTTTAAAGGCAATTCAAGACTAATTGGGAAAGCTTCCAAGAAAGGCCAATCTGAATTTTTATGCTAGTCATTCATCCTTCTGTTTTGTTGCACATCTGCTGTTTTTAAACAGATAGCACACATCTTTAATCTGTCTTTGAATCATAGGCATTCTCCCTAAACAATTTAAAGATTCCACTATTATACCACGTCCAAAAAATTCTGCACCATCTGCTCCTCAAGACAGTCAAACTATTGTTAATCTATGTCTTTTAACTAAGAGTTTTGAAAAAGAAGCCTATTTTCAGATAGGGAAGTACATCAATACATGTAGTGTATTTTCTGATTCCAGCATAATTTAAGGTAAAGGCCAAGTACCCTTACTACTTATCTGTGTAGCAACTGATTCAATTTACTGCTGTTTAGAAATAGGAGACTGAGCAGGATGAATATTTGTAGATGGCTGAAGAGCTTTTGAGAGCACTTGCTTGATCATCAAATCCTTATGCAAAAGTTACTTTATTGGTTTTGGGACATTTAGGTTAACTAACTGTCATTTCTAAGAACATTTTAATTGTCTCTCAAACAATCAGAGCTATATGTTAGGAACATTTAGAATATGTCTTCATCAAGGTTTAGTTTTTGAACATTTTTTTTTGTAAGTGAAATTACTCAGAGATTCCCATCTTTAGAAATCACTTCATATTTGGATGATATTCTTTACATAGGTCTATACTGTTACTTTATTCTATAGAAATTAAATAAGAACATTTTTGCACTTGTGTCTTAAAGAGGTAATGATAATAAGCATTCAGTAAATACTAATACAACTGCAAAACCTAGTCTGTTAATCTTTTTTTAAACAAGAAACATCTTTATTAAGTTATCATGTATGACGCAGGCCACATTATATTTATATAAATGACAATAAACCATAGCAACATTATCTCGGGTGCAAACATTATACAATCCAAACCATGCGACACAGCTGTAGCTGGAACCATTATACATTACTTTCAACATATATCTAGTCATTGTTAAGTCATTCATTACATAGCTCATTCAAATCCTGCCTTCTTTTAAACCTCATTCCTCCTCTGCATGTATTGATCCCACAGTTCTCATTTTTTTCCTATGTAATTTGCTCCTACCCTTTTCGAAAGATTCCAGTTCCAGTTGTTTTAACTCTGTTACCATCTTCACAACTTCTAGTAAAGTTGGTTTAAACTTTGATTTCCATTTACTAGTAATTGTTTTTTGGCAGCCATTAGAATTAGACTTAGCAAGGCCTTACTATGTCTAGGCAATTCCGAGTTTTTTTTATCATAGCTCAAAAAATCATCTCCCCAGTCACTCCAACTTGCTCACCAAGTATCTCTAACAGAGCAAACTGCAGAGAATCTTTAAAGTCTACCAACTCCTTACACTCCCAGAATATATGTTCCCAGTTGCCCCTTTCTGCTCCATTACACCTGTGCAACATTTGCTGTCTACCTGAGGAAAAATTCTTTGAAGTCTGCATGGGGTATACAAACACCTATGTAAGCACTTCCAGGCAAAGATACAAAATCTTGTAGATTTTGTTGCATATTTGGAAGACATACATATACCCCCGATTGTTTCTTTGTGAACTGCTTATCTAACCTCTCTTCCCAGGCCTTCCTAACCTCCTCCGATTGATTCTTATCATGCAGTATTTTACATGCTGTACTAATTATTCCTTAATGGAAACTTCTGTTCTGGATTCTACTAAACAACAGTGCTGATCTTTGATTTAGGACCTCCCTATTTCTTTCTCTTTGCCTATACTCTGATATCACTCCTTCATATGGAAGGCAATCTTTAGTCTACAGTCCAAATAAGTTCTTGGCATCTTCCCATTCTTTTACCTTTCACTCTCTAGTTATTTGTTCCCAGTGCCTTGGTTCTTTTGCCAGTTTTCTCCAAGACATTCCCACCCCCTCTTGTCTATTGTCTGTATCCCTAATTCCAGTATTCCCTATTGGCAGAATCTCCTTTCTCCATTCCTGTGTTGGTTTAGTTCTTAGAAGACCTTCTGCTACTTTATGAATATAATATTCTATATAATTATTGTTCTCCTTAAAGGTCAGCATCCAAAATCCCAGTCTCTTCCTGTTACTTCATATCACCTCTCCCCTGTTTCATCATCCTCATCCCTTTCCACTTTAAATTATAGTTTTCTGTTTGTGCTTTGTATAGGAGCCTTAACTGTGGTGCTCTGAAATACCCCTTCAACTCGGGTAATCCCAATCTGCCCTGTTTTATTAGAAAAATAAGCTTATCCCACTTGACTCTTGTCATCTTCCCCTCCCAGATAAAATCCTTCAGCTCTCTATTAATTGCTATTCACAACTTCTCCTCTGGTTGATAAAAATACCCCTGCCAGTGTATAAGATGAAAGGGACTAAAAACAGTTTAACTGCTTGTATTTTACTTTCAGTATCCATATAACAGAGCCTCCATTTTCTCAGTTTTTGTATTATTTTTTGTTTAGTGTCCTCCCAGATATCCTTAGCTGCCACACCAGTATCATTTTTAATCCATACTCCTAAATACCTTATTTTATCATGTCCCCATAAATATGGATATTGCTGAACCAGCTCATATGTGGGTACATAATTTACTGCTGTTCCTTTTGTTTTGCTTCATTCATTTTGTATCCAAAAAAAGGTTTAAAACTGTCTTAGTATGTTCCACAACACTGTAATGTTTCTTTCTGGTTTTGTCAGATATAAAATGTCATCTGCAAACAGAACCCTGTTTTCTTGACTACCATACCAATTATATCCTTGAATTTCTGAGTCCCTTATTTTCTTTGCCAGTGTTTCTAAATATAATGCAAATAACAAAGGGGAGAGAGGACACCCCTGCCCGAGTCCTCTGCTCAAGCAGAGATTATCAGAGAGGACCTCACACACTTTAGTTTTCGCCTCCAGTCCTTCATATATCCTGCTTTCATTGCTCTGCTTATAAAATCCCAGTTTACTCTGTCAGATGCTTTCTCTACATCAAGACCCACCAGCAGTAGTGGTATTTTCTTACATTCTGCTTCCCTGTGGATCATCACTGTTCTATATTGTCAAATGTGTGCCTCCCCTCCCCAAACTACATTGCTCCATATCTATCAGTTTTATCACTTTTGCCATTCTTTTAGCCATTATAGGCATAAATACTATAATCATGATTTAGTATTGAAATGGGTCTGTATGAACCTGGATCTGATGGACCTTTACCCTCTTTAGGTAGTACAGCTACTACCACTTTCTCCCAGGATGTTGGTGCTTCTCCTTCTCTTAAAATACTGTTAAACAAACCTTCCAGATCTTCATCAATTTTTTCCCCCTAGCTTCAAGACTTCCACAAAAATACCATCTAATCCTGGGGACTTCCCTGTAGATTAGTTATACATCACCATTTGTATGTCATCTCCACATATCCTAACTTTTAGTAATTGAGCCTCCTCTCATAGGTTCATAGGTAAGTACTAGGCTATCGGCCCAAGGGGCTACATAAGCCTAGCCAGCAAGGTACCATAGCTTACGCCACCCAAGAAAGTTATTTTCCTGTGCCACTGTCGAGCAGAGAAACAGAAGTGATCCCCAGGGTGTATTTCCTATTTCCCATCCATTCATCAAGATTTTTCTTGAAGAGTGCTAATGAAGAACCTTGCTTGACATAGATGGAGAGCTTGTTACAGAGTATAGGAAGTCTTTGGGACAGGAATCTATCCCTCCAGAGTGTCCTGTTTATTGTGATGACAAGGTTTAGGTCCCTAGAGCATGTAGCTTGGAGGGATTGGGATTTCTTTAGGTGTAGCATGTCCCAACAGCTCTGGGTTTGACATAGCTTTATATGTTAGGCAGAGATCTCGGAGTAGGCGATATGCTACAGAGTAAAGCTGGAGATTTTTGAGGAGGTCAGTGTAGGGCATTTGTTTGAGGCCAGTAATCCTCTTTGTGAGGTACTTCTGTGGCCTTTCCAGCTGCTGCAGATGCCTTGTGAGGTACATTCCAAAAGGGGCGATGTACTCTATAATGGTTCTAATGAGTGATGAATAGAGGGGAACAATGACCTGTTTTTTTCCTGGATGAGAACCCTTTTATTATGAGGTGTGCCACGTAGAAGGACTTCCTGACTACTGTGGCGATGTGACTATCAAAGGAGAGACTACTGTCTACCTGGGTCCCCCCTAGCTTTGGCATATTTAATTGTTCTATAAACTTTCCATTTGTACATTTTCTTGATTTCCATATTTCTCTGCTTTATACAAACTTTTATAGAACTTCTGAAATATTTCTAATACTTCTACAGAATCCCTAGTTATCTTCCTTGTAATAAGCTCCCTAAGCTTGGTGGCAGCCTTTCTACATTCTGTTGTCTGAGTCGTCGTGCTAAAAAAATTTGTAATCTTGAGTTATTATCAAAAAACAGTTGCTTAACAGCAGTCTTTCTAAATTCATGCATATTGTCAAGGTAGTCCCATATTTTCTGTTTAGCATTCTGTAGTTGCTCCTGATCTTGTTCTGTGAGATTCCCCCTATTTTGCAATACTTTAATAGTTGTCAATCCCTCTAAATAATTCTTATTTATTAGCCATATCACCATTTCTTTTATTTCTACCCTATTTTTAAATTATATTTTAATTTTATCCCACTCCCTAGCTATATTTCATAAGAAGTTTCTATCTTCTCTAATAGCTCCTAAATTACTAGTCTGTTAATCTTTGTCTGGATAATCATTTACGAAATGTGCAGCCTTACAAATACTTAAGGCTTTTATTTGACTCATCCCCTTCTTTTAAAGAACATACATAACTTATTGTTAATAAGGTATGCTGCAATGATGAGATACATTGCAGCATATTTTATTGTTGATAAGTTATGCTACAGTGTATCTAATCATCTGATTGCTGATCTAGAAGTTCTGCAGTGATACATTCTTTAGTATGCAAACTAGAGTGTTGTCGTCCAGTCATAGCTTTGCTGTCCATTCAAAACATACAGGTTCTAGAGACTGCAGTTAACACAATTTGCAGATTTTCTTTTCTTGCCTCCAAAAAGGAGCATCACTGTACTACTTCGGAAGAAGCCAACTGGCTTTCTGTTATATCTTTTGCAGCTCTTGTCAGGACTAATCTTTAATCTTGTAGGTGTGAGTTAATGCCACCATATGAGACATAAATTAAATTCCAGAATCTCCCTTTATAATCTCAGAATTAATGCAGAAGGGTCATTGACACTGTATAGACTTCCTTTTAAATTATCAATAGGAGAAATGGACTTTATTGCCATGGCAAATTAGAATCATTTATGAGCAACAGAAATGAAAGATACTATTCTAGTAGTTTCCAAAGCTGGTTAATAGGAGTCTAGCATGTGTTTTTGTTTTAGAGATTTTGGTTAATTGTAAACCATTAACCATAACTACATTGATAGGCATCTCTTCTCTACTTTTATGTCTTTTGTTATATTTATTCAGTAAATCTCAATTTTCCTCCTTTGCTTCTCTTCTGTTTAACCAGTGTTTGGTAATATTGATTTAATTTTGCTAGTTATTTTTTAATTTCTGTAGTTTTATCCTTCACAGTAACTTTTCATTTGTGCATCTTATTTATTATACTGACATATATTTTCATGTATATTTGTTATTCCTTTTCATCACTACAGTTGGGTTTGTTATGCACACCAGATTGATGTGTAAGCAGACTGTAAATATTGTTGATTTTGAGTTGTCTGGCATGTCCTGTTCATATTACCTGATGTTTAAGGATTTGTCTACCATTCTGTAAATATTCAGATATTGATTTTCATGTATGTTAAAAATGTCTGATGTAACAATGCACTGCAGTTTGCCCTGGGCTGTACCTGAAAAAGCTCCCTTGGTTAATTCACCTACCATGTTAGCAAATCAAATTAGTAAGTGAAAGTGAGGTCTATAAATGACAGTTTTGATTGATAATGGCTAACATCATCTCTGCATTTTTCAGAGGGCATATGGAGAAATGGGAAACTAGAATCACAGAGAGTACATCCATCCATAGACCTTTCCTCTTTATAAAGTGTTTCTGTTATATTGATAGCCTGACCTTTGTCATCTAACATGCTTGATCTCCCTGTCACTTTGTCATACCCTTACAAATGCTCATTCAAAAGTGTGAGTCTCACATTTCCTTGCCTCCTGCGCCCCTTCACAACAGTGCCTTCCTCTTTTTGTCCCTTGATTGCTCAACCTTTGAGTTAAGGGGGAAATTGTTTCCCCCAAAGTTCTGTAATCTTGGAAAAAAGATACATGCAGTATTAGACTAGCATTGATTCAGTTATAAAAATTCACTGGCTCCTTGCTCAAACAAACTTGTGTCAGTGAAACTTGTATATATCTTATATTTAGTATGCTAAATTCTGCATTTCTACAAATATTTTGGATTTCTAAAACTTCGGCAGGAATGAACCCCATTCCTAAGTCAGGATGTGATTAAAGTTCATGAAATTAATATTGCCTTATTTTTTGATGTTTGCCAAGAGTGCTGCTCTCCGCACATGCAATGTGTCAAAAATTGCTTCCTTAAGAGGTTCTTACAGGGTTGCATATTTAATGTACATTTGGAAATTCTTTATTAGTTGTATTGCTCCTACTGCAGTTGGAACTATTTTTTTATAGGCTCATAGTTTAGTACTAGGCTAACTGTCCTTGTGGGCCATTTTAAGCCTAGCCAATTATCCCAGGTGAGAATAAACCCTACACCTTGTGTCTGTAAGGTAAACACCTTAACCATTATGCCAAACTCCCCTGGGTCTATTTCTTCCAAGTTGTTCTAGTTTTGTCCATACAAATCCTGGTATTTTGTAACTTTACCTGTCACCTCTTGCTTATTCTCTGTTCCCCTACTTGCAGTCATCCCTATCAGCAGAATTGCTTTTCTCCATTCCTATGTTGGCTTAGTTTTTAGAATACTTTCTGCTACTTTATGACTATAGTATTGTTATTCTCCTTAAGGATCTACATCCAAAATCCCAGTCTCTCCTTATTTCCTGAACTTTTCCCATTTTTCATCATCATTCCTTTCTACTTTGAGTTATAGCTTTCTGCTTATGCAGTGTAACTGTGTAGCTGCAAAATACTCATTCAAATCAGGAAATCTGAAACCACCTTGTTCTATTGGAAGAATCAACTTATCCCACTTGACTCTTCCCCACCCAGATAAAATCCTTCAGTTCTTTATTAATTGCCATCCACAGCTTCTCCTGTGGTTGATTGAAATATGCCTGACCTGCATATAAAACTAAAGGGACAAAAAACATTTTCACTGCTTGTATCTTGCTATCCATGTCCATAAAACTGAGCTTCTGGTTTCTCTGTTTTTGTATTATCTTTTATTTAGTCTCTTCCCACAAATCCTTAGCTGCCATAACAGAATCTTTTAACCCATACTCCTTAAGTACCTCATTTTATCATGTCTCCATAAGTGTGGATGTTGCTGAACCAATTTATGTGTGGTACATAGTTTACAGCTACCACTATTGCCTTTTGTTTTATCTTCATTAATTTTCTATCCTGAAAAGACTTGAAACTGTCTCAAAATATTGTGCAACACTGAAATGCCCTTTTCTGTTTTTTATCAGGTACAAAATAATATCATATGCAAATAAAGGCAAGTTTTCCTAAGTACCATACCAATTATATCCTTGAATTTCCCTTATTTTCTTTGCCTATGGTTCTAAATATAACAAAAATAGCAAAGGGGAAATAATAGGGCACCCCTGCCTAGCTCTTCTGTTCAAAGAGAACTTATCGAGAGGACCTCCCTACACTTTAATTTTCACCTCTGATCCATCATATATCCTTCTAAATAACCTTATTGTGTCAGGAAATGCAGATACTTCCATTGCCCCACTAATCAATCCCAGTTTACTCTGTAGAATGCTGCCACTGCAACAAGACCCACCAACAACAGTGCTATTTTCTTATATTCTCTCTGGATCATAATTGTTCTGTTAATGTTGTCAAATGTTTGCTTCTCCTCTACAAAACTACTCTGATCTGTATTTATTAACTCTGACATCACCTTTGCCATTTATTTAGCCATTCTAGACATAAACAAATTGAAATGGGCCTATATAAAGCTGGCTCTGATGGGTCTTAACCATCTTTAGGTATTATAGCTATTACATCTTTTTTCCAGGATGTTAGTGCTGCTACTCCTTTTAAAATACTGTTAAATACTTCCATCTAGATCTTTATCACTTTCTTCCCTCCTAGCTTCCAAACTTCTATTCCTGAAAGACTTTCCTGTAGGGCAAATATTCTGATCTTCACTGTACTGCAATTTCACAAAAAGCATATTGAGGTCCGGCATTTTCAGCCTTTAGACCATTTGATATTTACACTTTTCAATGTTGTGATAGGAATCCCATATATTCAAGCATTCAGGCTTCACATTCTACCTACAATCACCTTGTCTTAAAAAGAATTTAGTTTGCTTCACTTTTAACATTTCCCTTTCTGTAAAGTTGATTTCCTTTCTTGGAAAGTGCATTTCCTGTTTGCTGTAATCTTTGTCAGGATTTCAGATCTCTGAGCTTTCTGTATAGAACAACTGTGTATGGCATTGTGTCTGTTTAGTACATGATCCCCAACTTCCTGGATATTTGTATCTGAGATTATTTATAATCAAACTTTACTGTTGCTTATTTATTTCCTTGAAAGATCTAACATGGACAAGGTCTTGTTTTACAAGCTGGATTTTCCAGAAAAACACACAATCTGTAAGACAAAGGAACATACCACTCAATCTGGAAACATCAAAAATCTGGACAAAGGCCCATGAAAAGTAGGCACAACTGGCCAAAAATCTGTACACCGATTAACATGCAGTTTGTATACATAATATGTAGCCCCCTCCACTTCAGTGGAATTGTGGGATACCAACACTCATATGCAAATTGAAGAACAGTTTTCTTGTGTGCTTTGTACATAACATCTCAGAAATATTAGTACCTGCAACAAGGATTGTACACTGCTCCTCATAATTAACCAGAAAACAGATATTTATTTATTATATTTTATGGTGGTAGAGTTCAGCAGCTAAAATGAGATACAGTGACACCTCCAGAAATAATCAGGGTCAGGGACAGACAGATGTTTTTAAAATAATAGTGCTATTAACATGACGTGTTGACAGAATAAGAGAATGAGAGTTGTTAATCATCAGTGATTTACAGAACAAAAATATCAGGCAAAAAATCTGGACATTCTGTGAAAATCTGGACTGTTGAGAGATATGTTCCTGCTGTTGAGCTGAACCAAAATATAAAATATTTAATGGAATCCCTTTCTTAAGCATGTGTATTGAGAGTTATGTTACATATTTTTGAAGAAGAGATGTATGAAGCACAACTAAGTATACATATGTGGCTGAAAACAGACATTGCCAAATGGCCTTTTGAATATAACTATGATGAGCAACATGTAATTAATATATGCTGCAGCATATTTATCCTAACAGTAGTCATTGACAAAGTAGTAAAATAAATTATTATCCAAGACAGAGCATTTATTGTCACTTTATTTATAATATCAATTTCTGTAAGTTGACACTATTCACACAAATTTAAAAACATCACTTCCTGTGCGCATTAAAAATACAGAGCTTACATTACAAAATTAAAACAATTTAAACTTTGGTTAGATTCAGAAGTACAATTCTTTTTAGATATAAATTACACTACTGAAACAAATGTAATTAATCTTTGGGATAAATAATGATTTTAAATGGAAAGGAAGTGATGAAATACTTAATTATGTAGTAACTAGAATGGGATTTGTAAGTTCATAATGGGAATGAATAATGATTGGATGCTACACAATGTGTTTTATACAAAAGGACCTGTTTAAAATAGTATGGCATTTCATCTGATGAAGTGACAATGTGAAATTCATTGTAATTTATCGTGCTTAATTTTATTTGTTTGGTGAAATAAATTGGAGCTATTCTCATCCTGCCTTGGTCATCGCTTTCAGTTTTGCTTGGTTTGGTGGTGTAACGTGGTGTTTTTCTACAGTTTTTTTGGTGTTTGGAGGTGATTATGGCAGTCTAGGAAGCTCATTGGACAGTTAAGTGAGCTTATAGACTTGTTGTTGTAAATCTTTGCTGGACCATGATGGACAGAGAAGTAAGAGAACTGTTTCATGGTGAAGGAAACATCCGTGACATCGAGGATTCTAATGGTCAGCAGCTACTCCGGGATTTTATGAAGTGGTACACACGGTTGGTGTACGAAAGAAATCTAACAAACAACCGGCACAAGAAGCGCTACGAAGCTGGTGTGTAGCAGTGCGAATCAACCAAACGGCACAAGAAGCTAAAGGTACTTTTAGTAACAAAAATGTTATCGGTATGATATAGTTTTAACATTTCTGGTAAAAGGGTACCAGCTGGAAACAATACAGATTCTTACAACAAAAAAGTGGACAATTTGTTTAAGTTATTACACAAATATAAAAGCATTGTTATTGTATTTGGATGAATGCCTAAAAAAGGATATTGTTCCTAAAGGTCTTAGGACCTGGAAATATCCAAACAATGTACAAGTGGGATCTGTCTTTCACAAAGAATTGCTAGTCGTTTTTAATAGATGTGGTCTGGAAATAGTTAAACTAATAATTGATGAGAACAAAAGGAACTTGGAGAATTTACAAGGACAAATAGATGTCCTTGATGTGGCTATTAAAGATGACCTAATGTTTGAAGTAGAGAATGAAAGACAAAAATATTTTAAATTGAAAGATGATGTTGACATTAAATGCAATGTATTAGTTGATAGGAAAATGGATAAACTAAGGAGGGACATGTTTGAATATGAAAATCAGGTTTGTTATCCTAAACCCCCACCTTATAGGAACCAGTATTACAATAATTCTAATATTAACAATTTTAATAAAAATAAAAAAGTGGTGGAGAATTACTTTGGAAATGAAGAGTGTAATGAGGGATTAAGTAATGAATATGATGTGGAATTTCCACCCCTTGATAGATACAATGGAGAGAGGTGGGTAAACAATAGGGGTTTTGGAAATTTTCAGAAATGAAAAATGAACCTGTAATAGAAGTGAACGAAAACAAAAACACCCTTGAAGGGTTTACTATTTACAATTTTAGCAATTTGGTGTTAGATATACAGCATTTTAAATTATTGGAAAAAGGTTTTAAATTTATTCCACTTACTCAAGGTAATTCTACCCAGACATTGATAGATATGAAACTTTTTTTAAGAAAAATGAATTTAGAACTGTTATACCATAAAGAAGGGATAAATTCCAATAGTAATCTGGTAACAGGGAATAGTAATTATAACAAAAATCAGTTAGTTAAGAAATCTACTTTCAACCCCCCTGTTCATAATCAGTTAAAGAACTTTGAAACCATAATGGAAAAAGAAATCAGGAAGCAAGAAAAAAGAGTTAAACAAAACAAAACTCAATACAACCTTAACCCACATGAATATGGGAAATTAAAAGAACTAAAAATGAACAAAAATGTAAGGGTAATGAAACCCGATAAAGGTGGGGGGATAGTTGTAATGGATGTTATCTTGTATGAAGGAAAGATGAATGACATAATAAGAAATGAGATCAAGTATAGAGAAGTTTCTACTACAGAAATCAATACAGCATATTCACGTATTGATAACATTTTGGAGGATATGTTTAATGAAAACCTTTTTACTACGAAAACCTTAGCCTTTTTGAAAATTGAAAAACCAACTATACCGGCCATCTTTGGTATACCAAAGATTCACAAAAACTGTTTGGATCCCCCCCTGAGGCCCATTGTCTCAAAAGGCTAAACATATATGGGTACAGAAAGAAGCTATTCTAAAGGACTCTTGGGACCTACTGAGAGGATTGAATAGTAACCTGTTTGATGATGAGTTGATCTTTGTTTCCATTGATATTGTGGACCTATTTGGATCCATTCCTTATGAGGCTGGTATAAGGATGTTTGAAGAAGAGGTTTTTGGAGACAGTATTTTAACTCTTGAAGAAAAGGTAGTGTGCACAGGGTTAATGGATTTAGTGTTGAAAAATAACTATTTAACCTTTAATGGAGAATTTTTTCAACAATTACAAGGTGTATCAATGGGGGCTGCCTGTGCACCTACCTTTGCTAATCTAGTACTTGCAAATTGGGAGGAACAATATATTTTGAAGTCTCCATATGCTAAGTGTTGGACTTTATATAAGAGGTTTCTTGACGACATTTTAATTTTTTGGACAGGGGGGAAGAAAGTATTGGATGAATTCATTGAATACATAGGTAGGACTACAGAATTTTTAAAATTTACATACAACTATTCAGAAACCAACATTCAATACCTGGATGTTGAAATTACAAAAAAAGATAAGAGTTTTGAAACGTGTGTATATAGAAAACCCACATTTTTGCATTATAAAAGTGCCCACCCAATATATTGTAAGAAAAATATTGTAAATCCAGGATGACCAATAATGAAGAAAAATTCAAAGCAGAATGCGACTTGTTAGAAGGAATGTTCCTTGAAAGAGAATATCCCCTAGTATTTATTAGAAACATTAGATCCGAAGTGGAAGAGGGAAGAAAAGGAAGGTTTCAACCCATTTTTGGTAAAAACAGTGACAGTAACAAATTAGAAGAGGACAAGGTTGGAAATTATCAAAAATCCCTGATTATTGAATATAATTTATTGAATCAAAATATCAAATTCGTGTTCCAGAGAGAATGGGAAAGATTTATGGCCCTCACTGACTTGGAAGGATTACCACAAGTTACACCAAAAGTGGTATTTAAAAACCCAACAAGTATAAAAGGAATTTTGGAAAATAATAATTATAGTAACAGGGGAAATCAAATAGGTATTAGAGCTAAGGTTGGAACGTTTAAATGTGGGAAATGCAAGCAATGTGAGCATATTATTAATAGTGACCATGTTTTCTTGACTAGTAGGAAAAGGGACATAAAAAGTAAGGACTACTACAATTGTGACTCTATAGGAATTGTGTATTTGGCTATTTGTACGGAATGTGAGTCATTCTACATAGGGAAGACAGAAAGGACTCTAAAGAGGCAACATATGTATAATGTCAAGAAAGAAAAAGATAATTATACAGACATACTAGGACATGGCCAAATTTATGTTCTTTGTATTAGATCAAATGAAAAGGAATATAAGAGGTGGCCCTTGGGAGGAAAATATAGCCTATAAAGAATTATGGTGGCAAGTGGCCTTGGAGGCGAATAAAAAGCCTGGGCTAAACGAATATATTTCCATTTTGCCCCTCTTGAAAATTAGATCAGCTAAGCTGTGAAGGAATATGCATTACCTGATTTGGACAGTAGGTGTCACCCTTACTCTAACTAGAAAACATTGTTCTTCACACACACGCACAGAACTTGTAAATAGTAGTTTTTAATAATGTTTTTTTAAAAAAATGGTTTTTACAAAATGATTTTAGAATCTTCTTTGCAACATGTCAACATTCTAACACAGTGAAATTTTTTTATATAAAATATATGTATTTACTTTTAAAGGGTTTTGATATAAAGACTATTAAATAATGATTTTAATTGGAAAGGAAGTGATGAAATACTTAATTATGTAGCAACTAGAATGGGATTTGTAAGTTCATAATGGGAATGAATAATGATTGGATGCTACACAATGTGTTTTATACAAAAGGAACTGTTTAATATAGTATGGCATTTCATCTGATGAAGTCCGACAATGTGAATGCGTTCATTCATTGTAATTTATCGTGCTTAATTTTATTTGTTTGGTGAAATAAATTGGAGCTATTCTCATCCTGCCTTGGTCATCGCTTTCAGTTTTGCTTGGTTTGGTGGTGTAACGTGGTGTTTTTCTACAGTTTTTTAATCTTTGGGATACCTTGAAAGCCTATCTAAATGGAAAAATGTGTTCATGGTATAAAAACAAGCTAAAAGAGTGGGAATCAGAATTATGTAACATCCAAAAACAAATGACAGATCTCACTATTAATTCATCTACTTACACACAAAATAATCATAAAAAAGCATTGGAAGACTTCAACAGAAGAAATAATGAAATCCTAACGCACAAAACTAATATAGCTGTAGAAAGGTTAAAACTTAGTTTCTATGCAGTATCACCCAAACATATGCATAATTTAGCACTAAGATTAAAAAAATTCTATTGAAAATAATATTACAAGTATTATACATGAAGGAAGGAAAAAAAACAAAAAGGTTTCGGATATGAATGATATACTAGATACATTTAAACATTATTTCTCTGACCATTATAATGATACTTCACATATAACTAATACATCAAACTTAGACCTGAAATTAGTAAAGGTAAAGGCAATACCAGAAAAGTTAGTTAGATGTTCAAAAACAAATATCTCTAAAAGAAATTACTCAAGAAATCAAGGAAAGTAAAAGTAATAAAACACCGGGAATTGATGGAATAATTAATGAATTGTGTAAGATATTTCCATCTTCAGTAACATCATCATTTCACAAAACTTTGAATGAAATTCTAGCACAAAACACAACTCCAATTTCATGGAGATACTCCTTAATTACACCCATTATAAAAGAAAACAAAGACCCTTTACAGTGTAAATCATATAGGCCAATATCTTTACTTAACAAGGATTATAAAATCTTCATGTCAATATTAGTTAATAGAATTAAAAAAATCATTGACACACATAATAAATGAGGATCAAACAGGATTCATTTATAAAAGACACACATGACAATATACAAAGAATTCTAACACTCATAGATTTTCTAAACAGAAACAACCAAGAAACTCTAATAGTAGCTTTGGATATAGAAAAAGCCTTTGATTCGTTGAGCTGGGATTTTCTTTTTAAGGCTTTAGAATTGTTTGAATTTCCTACCAATTTTATTACGCTAATAAAGAATATTTATAAAAACTAAGAAAAACGAAAATATCCAAACCCAGAAAAAGCTGAATGGAGTAAATAACCAAGAGCACTGCACCAAAAATAAAGATCCAACAATTTTATTCCACCACGATAAGAGTTTAGTGCTTTTGTCAAAAGTACATAAAATTGACTTCTTCAGAACTACAAGACACACATAATGCTAATTTAAATAGCCTGCCCTACTCAACAATTAGTCAAACAAGAAAGATGTCATTTCCTGCTAAAGAATGTCATTTCCTGCTAAAAAAAGTATGTCATTTTCTGCCGTTAGAAAAATATATCATTCCATGCTAAAAAAGTACCACCCCACTAAAATACTACTGAATTATTGATCCAGTGATCCCCCAAAAATAGAGCATATGTTAAAAACATTACATAAAAAACAGCTTTTAGTTTTAACATAGAACTAATAGAAATTTTATCATTGAGCCCAGGTGGCACACATGCATTTAACCTTATTTGCCACTTGAGCTCTAAAAATTCAAGAAAATCATCGACAGGTCCTCCCCTTGTACCCAAGTCGACCTGCTCTAATACAAAAAACTTGAAACAGTGTGTGGGATATAATTTAATATGCTTAAATAAGGCATTGGTCTCCCTATGTTTGTTAATACAACTGTGTTGATAGATCCGTTGTCTTAAAGCTCGGACAGTCTTACCGACATAATAACAGTCGCAACATGTACAGGATGCAACATATACAACCCTCTTGGTGTAACAATAGTACTTTTTATGTGTAGTGATTTTACCAAAATTCCTAAGTTTAATAAATTTGGCATCAATCACAAAAGAACATTGGGTGTTGGGTGCATCTTCCACACTTGAAAGTACCACCTAGTCCAGATGCCACCTTTTTTCTTTCAACTAAACCTTTGAAAGATGTACACTACCAGGGGTTTTTCACCTAGTTTATTAATGATATTCTCATCAATACGAATTATATTCCAACAATCACAATGATGCATTTGATGTCAAAAAAATCAGTAGTGAAAGGTAACACTAATGCCCTGCTATAGTTGTTCATTCTCTCAGTTGCTAAGGGGCTGGTTAGACCCAGAGGGTTGTCCAATAATGTTCTATAAGCCCCATTAGTTCTTTTTTGTTGGACCTCACCTATTATGTCCTTAAATTGAGGGGGGTAACCTCTTTTCTGTAACATACCCAGTAGGAGGTCGCACTCTCTAAGAAAATCAATATCCTCAGATACCATTCTGGCCAATCTAATACATTATCCCTTCACAAGGGATTCCTTCTGATGCAAGGGATGCCAACTCTCAAAGTGCAAAAGAGAGTTGGAGTACGTGGGTTTCCTATAAAGATGTGAGGTGAATCTCCCCTTGGAATAATCCTTCCTAATGGTCACGTCAAGGTAGTTCAAAATATGATGGTCTTTGGTCATGGTGAACTTCAGAAAAGTGGTGGTGTTGTTAATATAAGTAAAAAATCTATCCAACTCATCTTCACTACCATGCCAAAATAAGACCAAATCGTCAAGTTACCGCCCATACAGTACCCACATGTCCTTGAACTCGGAGTTCACAATATACAGGTCCTCCCACTGGGCAAGTACTAAGTTGGCAAACGATGGTGCACAACAGGTGCCCATAGCCACCCCTTGCACTTGTTTGAATATTTGCCCCTCGAAGGAAATGAAGTTATTGTCCAGAACCATCTCCATACAGGATCTGATGGTAAGAATGGTATCATGATTCAATGAGTTCTGCTTACATAAATATTCGTAGAACCATTCAATACCTACATCATAGGGTATTACAGAAAAGAGGTCCCCTCACATCAGTGGTGACCAATATAAGACATTTGTTGTACATTTCATGTTTAATCTTGGACAGGAAATCCCATGAGTCTTTAATAATTAGGTCCCTATCATCCAACACGTTTAACTGAACAGTCAACAAACTTGGTCAAGCTAAAAAAACACCCCCCTGAGGAGATCTCAGCGGTTAATGAACTAGAGGGGGGGGGGCAAGGCAATGTGAACTATGGACAATCAAACTACCAGTATCAGTGGAGGGAGGGAGACCACAACAACAGCAGCATTGGAGATGAGTGATGCCAATGTTTGCAACATTATTTCCAACTTTGGTAATAATTTTAAGGTGTACAATTACAGTAAGACCAATGTAACTGTTGAATGGGCAGAATTGTTTTCGAAAGGTCTTAATTTTGTGCCAGCTTGTAAAACTGACATTGTCAGTACTATTTTACAGTTCAAAATCTACATTAGGAAGCTTAACATGGCCCTTTTCTTTTCACAGGGGGATGACCCTATTACTAATCTCTTGGTCAATGCTAGCCTCTTTATCAGACCAAGTACATTCATTCCACCTATGCGCCCATTGGTGGAAGTGTTTGAATCTTTTTGTGAGAGACAATTTAGAAAAACAATCTCTCACAGGAAAAAGGCTATTACATTATATATTAGAGAACAGTGACATCCAAATTATGAAGCCTGTAAGGGGGGAGGACTAGTTATGGTCCCTAGGGACTACAACAGCAGGATGATTGACCTGCTGTACAGTGATACCTATACTGAGGTCTCCATTAATGAGCTTAACATAGCTTATAGACGTATTGATTTAGATCTAGAACAACTGTTATTAAATGAACAAATCACATTAGAGACCTTTAGATTCCTAGAGACAAAACATCCTAGGATTCCGACCATTTTCGGAATCTCAAAAATCCACAAGAGTATCCTTAATCCCCCCCTCTGGCCAATTGCGGATGCAAAAGTATCAAAAACTTTTAGCTTGGCCAGGTTCATTGACTGTTCAATTAAACATGTGTTGGATGATAGGGACCTAATTATTAAAGACTCATGGGATTTCCTGTCCAAGATTAAACATGAAATGTACAACGAATGTCTTATACTGATGTGAGGGACCTCTTTTCTGTAATACCCCATGATGTAGGTATTGAATGGTTCTACGATTATTTATGTAAGCAGAACTCATTGAATCATGATACCATTCTTACCATCAGATCCTGTATGGAGATGGTTGTGCCCAATAACTTCATTTCCTTCGAGGGGCAAATATTCAAATAAGTGCAAGGGGTGGCTATGGGCTCCTGTTGTGCACCGTCATTTGCCAACTTAGTACTTACCCAGTGGGAGGATCTGTATATTGTGAACTCCGAGTTCAAGGACATGTGGGTTCTGTATGGAGCGGTACCTTGACGATTTGGTATGGTAGTGAAGATGAGTTGGATAGATTTTTTACTTATATTAACACCACCACTTTTCTGTAGTTCACCATGACCAAGGACCATGATATTTTGAACTACCTTGACGTGACCATGAGGACGGATTATTCCAAGGGGAGATTCACCTCATATCTTTATAGGAAACCCACATACTCCAACTCTCTTTTGCACTTTGAGAGTTGGCACCCCTTGCACCAGAAGAAATCCCTTGTGATGGGACAATGTGTTAGATTGGCTAGAATGGTATCTGAGGATATTGATTTTCTTCGAGAGTGTGACCTCCTACTGGGTATGTTACAGAGCAGAGGTTACCCTCCTCAATTTGTTAAAGACATAATAGGTGAGGTCCAACAAAAAAGACTAATGGGGTTTATAGAACATTATTGGACAACCCTCTGGGTCTGACCAGGCCCCTAGCAACTGAGAGAATGAACAACTATAGCAGGGCATTAGTGCTACCTTTCACTACTGATTTTTTTGACATCAAATGCATCATTTGTGATTGTTGGAATATGTTTCGTATTGATGAGAATATCATTAATAAACTAGGTGAAAAACCCCTGGTGGTGTAGAAAAAGTGTACATATTTCAAAGATAGATATTTCCTGCACTAATCCCTGATTGGGATGTGTAGATAGGCCTCTTTTAGTTCTAGGGTGGCTAAAGCTATTGGAGGGTGAGCATTTTGAATTTTGGTATCACCAGGAAGGCATTTAGAATTGATAGATCGAGGATTGGGTGCCAGATGCCCTCTTTTCTGAGTACCAAGAAAAGCCTGGAATAGAAACCTTGGCCTGTCTGGTCTGCAGGAAAAGGCTGTATTGCCCTCATGGAGAGCAGGGAATGGTCTTGGTTTTGGGCCTCTGCCCTCTGGTTTGGAGGAAGATCTGGGAACCCTTTTGGGGTTGGCAGAGTGTGGAAATTAAATTTGTATCCCTGGGACACTATGTTGAGGACCCATCGGTCATTGGTGATGGAGGCCCAGTTTTTTTGCATGGGAGGAGAGTTTTCCTCCTAGGGGCACAAGCAGGTGGGCAGAGGTAAAGGGTGGAGCTGTAAAGTCATTGTGATTCCTTTCCATAAGGGGCTGGCTTAGCACTCCCTGTTTTTGAAGTGGAGGAATTCCATTGCTTAGATCTCCGCATTCCCTGGGACTGCTGTCTTAGGGGGTCTGCTTCCCCTAGGTCTAGTCTGAGCTGGCCTTGACGGGGCCAGAAAGGACCAGTGCTTGGAGAGGCAATGCCTACTGAACCTCGGAGGCTGGACCTGTAAGAAGTCTTTAACTGTCTGCATAGATTTAGCTTTTTCTTCCATCTTTTTTAAGACCTCTTCTGCCTTGGTGCCAAACAAATTGTCATTGTTCAATGGTGCGTCCAATAGTTTTGATTTGACATGGTCTGATAAGATCTGTTCCTTAAGCCAAGCATGCCTTCTAAGTACAGAACCTGTGACTGCTGCCCTGCAGGATGCTTCTAAGGTGTCAAAGCCACATTGCAAGGTGTGTTTAGTAACTTGGCTTGCAGAATGCATAAGCTTCTGTAATTCTTTATTTTCTGCACAAACCAGAAAGGTAGATATTTTTTGTTTAAGGAGTTCCATTGTATGTTGCTGGTTTCAGCATGTGGAACTGACAATTGAGTGCTCTAATGGCAAGAGTTGCAGAGGTGTATACTTTTTTACCCCATCTGTCTAAAGTTTGGGAATCCCTGTCCAAAGGGGTGGGATTCTTAGCTGTGGTTGCTTTTATTCCTTTAGGTCTTTGGGAGATGACCTCTGGGTCAGCAGTAGGATTTTTGAAAAGAAATTTGTGTGAGTCAGGGACTCTGTAATATCTGTCAGGTTTCCTGGGAGAAGGTGGGAGGGTGTCAGGAGTTAAAGTGGATTCCATAAAGACATCATCCACAACATCCAAGACTGGAGGAATGTTTAAAGGTCTGTGCTGTGATAAATCTAAGAATTGCCTGAGTCTCTTTTTGGACTGAGGATAGTCCTGACATTCCCATTAGAAATGCTCCCTTAAAGTGTGTAGGGTTTCACCAAATGAAAAATCCTCTGGAGGAGAGGCAGAAGGAATGGATTCCTTTGCATCTGAATACGCATAAGCAGACAAGGGTTGCATGTCTATATATTCAGAAATCTCAGTTATCGGACTCCTGGTCAGATAAAACTGCTGGGGACAAGTCTCTTTTTCTTTTGGAAGGGGTAAGCTGGCTTTCCCTAATAAGCATGATAAGGTCATTCTCCATTTTAAGCATTTGAGATTGAGGCATGGAAGCAGGTGCTTGAGCTTGGTTCGTCATTTTTTAGGCGTAGTTCATACCCTGGGCCTTAGAAACTCGGTAGTTTTAGAAATAACTGAAGATGTGAAAGAAGTCGTCGGTTTGTGTCGAATATCAGTAGTGTGAAGAACTTCCTCGGAAGCTGGTGCCTGATCAGCGGCTGCGGACCCATCCAAGGTAGAGACATCTGCAGGATCCTTAGTCAAAGAAGAGTCTTGTGGCATACCGGACTCCGAACGGGTCTCACTAGCAGCCTGCGAATCCACAGAAGCGGGCATCAGGGGCTGCGAAAGCACCTTACTGAGGACTGGTGAACTGGCGACTAGCTTAACGGAAGCGTCGTCAGCAGTTTTGGACCTGTGCGGTCTGTCTCTGTCTTTATCCTTATGTTTTTTCAGAAGATTGGTAGTCGGATGGCTTACTGAAGTCATTTCGGAATACGGAGATCTGGAGCAAAAATATTTACCTACAATAAGGGCCTGATGACATATAGTTCTGGCATTGAACAAAGCACAAAACCGATAGCGAGGGACGTTGTGGTCTGGGCCTAACATGTGATGCAGTAAGAATGGAAATCTCTGTGTGGTATTTGCTTTCCACAGGCGAGACAATTGTTAACTTTTTCTGACATCGGTTAGAGCAAGAAAAAAGGATCCCCACCAGGGTACTTAGCTTTAAAAGACTTCAACTTCAATTCGGAAATGAAAACTCGGGTAGCGGCCGACCAGCACTCATGGGAACTGCTTCTGCTTTGGGCTTCTCGGCAAGAAAGACTGATGTAATGGTGTCAGCTCTCTTATTTTTTTTACCACTGACGACCTGACATCAGTCCTGGAGTGACAGCAACCGACGCAGAAATACTAAGCCTCTGGTATTTGGGCCGACTAAGGGCTACCTTTGGCAGGATAATCCAAGTGTGATGACTGCAACAGTGGAACACGAACATCTGTTTTTTTTGCTTTTACCAAAAGCAGGCAGGGTGACTAGATTTTGTACAATGTGTCTCTCTGGCTTTGAAATTGTATTTTTCTGTTGCCACTTGGTTAATGAGCTCCTTCCTAGACCTTTTAGGCATTACTTCATCAGAGGTGTGTTACAGCTTCAGTTTATTATTTCAGAGGCAGTATAGCCATGTGGTCAGCAGTTCATAACATTTACAAAACTTTGCAGTCTGGATATTATACCCCTTAAGTGCTAGTGTTTTGAAAGACAGTCCTGAATAAATTGTTCTTTTACTGTCAGAGACTTGCCTCCATCTGTAAACCTTAATGCTGAGTATTTGTTATTTACTTGGAAGTCTTCTGACTGAGAATCTCTTGGGGGAAACACCTTTGCTAGCTCCAGATTTTCTAGTGATACTTAGCAAACATACCACCCATCCAGAGTCTTTTTCATTTTTTTTTTTTTTTTTTTTTATGACCTTAGTCAAACATTTGCTGGATTATAGAAAAACACTTCTCTTCATTTTGTGGAGGCTATTTGGACTAGTGGTTATGGGAGAGTAGCATCCCCAAAGGAGGATGTCTATGGAGAGCAAAGCCAGTCATTGCCTCCTGGAAGATGGAAAAATTCAGTTAAAGCCTGCTTGACTGTGACTCTGTGAAGTATTTGGAATCATACTTACAGGACTTTGTAACTATTCTCTCTGTCTGACAAAATCTTTGAAAGGTATATGTCTGGCCATTCAGTCTATATTCACTACTCTGTCTTTGCAAGCACAGCAGACTCCTTCAGATTTTGCAAGTGAATTATTTTAGGTTAAGTTAGTTATTTTTTTTGAGGAGTATTACCTCAATGTGCCGTATATTTGCATTGTTTGTGATCTGTCTTTTATTAACCATTCCACTGGATACCAAGTATAACAGAACTAGAAGACCTGCGTAAGACTTTTCCAAAGTTAACTTATCTTGGTTAGAGTCCATTCTTTGCACTTACCTGGCTACTGCTTTGTAGTCTTCTTAGCTTTTGCTTTGATGTCTTTTAAGTAGTTCTGCTTCTTTTCCCCTCACATTCAGTATTTAGTAGGTCATACCCTGCCTTACCAATAGTGGATATATGAAGTTATTCTTGGTAGTACAAAAAACTGACTTTGACCTGCTTACATTTCAAACCTGAAAGCATGCATACAGATATGTTGACAGTGAATGCCCTGCTTGTAAAAAGGCATGCCATAACATCCTTCTTCCACTGACATTGCAGGCTTTTGAATGTTAGCTGCACAGAGGTACTTTTAAAATACTGCCACTAGCAAATAATTTATATTTTCTTTTCTTTCAGGTACAAGTGTTTTTACTAATGGAACAAGAGCTCACAGCAGATGAGGACATTTCAAGGTAAAAATCAGTGTTTTCCTACCACATGTCTATTTGTGTTTTGGCATCTTGTCAGCTTTCATTGTCTGCCTTTCACAAACCCGAACTGGGTGAGATCCAGAGTTTGGAGGTTACCAATGTCTTTGTTTATGAGTTCCATGATGATGATATGTTCCATGGCCTTGCAGACCAGGCTCATCAGGCTAATAAGTCAATAGTTCTCTGGATCAGTGGTGGCTCTCCCTTTGTGGAGTAGGATAACTGTTGCTATGCGTCATTCAGTGGGCACAAAGCCTGATGTGAGGCTATTATTGAACATGGTGCTTAAGTGGTGAGCCAGTTCGTTCTGAAGTTCGTGTAAAACTCAGCCTGGGATGTTGTCCGGTTACATGGATGCTGTGTTTTTGGCTTTAGAGAGTGCAGCTTTTACCTGCATAGTTGTGATTACATGGACTCTGCATTCTTCCTGTATAGATATGGGCCCTTTAGGGGTGAGGGGGGGGGGGGTAAAGTTAGCACTGAACCTATCTGTCAGGATGTTGGCAATATCAGTTGGTTCTGTAATTTTCGTGCTGTTGTGCTGTAACTCAGAGCAGATCTGGATGTTGCCATCGAGATTCTTGACATAGCTATAGAATGCTTTGTGGTTGTCCTTAGTTAGTGGTGATTTTGTTTTCGTAGCTAGCTTTGGAGGATCTTATAAGGGATCTCAACTTCTTACTGAGGCTGACCAAGGAGCTCCTCCACTCATGGGATTTTACTCTCTTTTGCAAAAGTTTCTTCCTTCTGTTGTACAGTTTGTTTATGGCAGGGGACCACCAGATTGGCTTCCTTTTTTGGAGGATAGCGTCTTGATTCTGTTTGGGATAGCATGATCCATGCACTCGTGTAAGTGCTTAATGAGTGCATTTGTGTAGGATTCAGCAGTTGTAACTGTATTGTCCATCTACATGAGTGTCATGAAGTTCATCACTTCTGTGTTAAGAAGCATGAAGTTGGCTTTGGAGAAATTGTTTACCGTGGTTTCCTTAATGGGGGTTGGGGTATCAAGGATGATTAGCTTATGGTCGGATCGGACCAACAAGGAGTTGACTTCAGGTGTGGAACACCGGTCACTCATGTTGGTAATAATTAGGTCTAGGATATTGTTGCCCGTGGTGGGGGTGTGGATAAGTTGATCCAGGGCATTGGAGTTTATGAATTCCAGAAAGCGTTAAGCTAAGGAGTTGGTACACAAGTAGTTTTCCCAGTTAATGGTGGAGTAGTTGAAGTCGCCCATTATTAGGGTGTTTGGTTGAACCCTAATATTTTCCAGTACATCAAGAAAAGAGTAGTGGGAATCCTGGGGCATGGTGGGGGATCTTTAGCAAGCTACAATTTGGATTGCAGTTTTGCCCAGAGTTAGTTGCACTTGGATAACCTTGGATGCATTATCCTGAGCAACTAGCCTGGAGGTGTGGATATCCTTAATGAATATGGATACACCTCCGCCTTTGGTGTTTCGGTCCAGGTTACATGGCTGAAAAGTGTGGTATGAGTTATAGCGTGGTAGTGCAGGGGTGCTCTCTGGAGCCTTGAACCAGGTCTCAGTCACTGCACAGATATTGATGTTCTCCATTTTAAGGAGTGCCTTGAGTGAGTGCATTTTGAGATTTAGACTTCTAGCATTGAGTAGCATTACCCCCAGTTTTTGCTTGCCTCTTCCTGTTACGGTGGTGAATTTGTTATTTGAACCTTGCCTAAAAAGGCACTATAGGGGCAGCAAGAGCCTTAGCCAGTATCTGGAATCCCAGGGGCGACAGGTTCAGGCCATCTGTGGCAAAGCATCGTGGTCTGTCGACCATGTCATCCCAAGCAGACAGATACTAGATCCCCTTAGAATGACACCAGAAGCTTAGCCAATTGTTGAAGTCAATCATTTTGTCCTTGTACTGCGGTATCATTCTGGGCGATGGCAGAATGCTACTCAGGGCTAGGGTCATACCTGCCTGGGCTACAAGATCGGAGAGCTCTTCGATGTCTTTTTTCATGTAGTCCAGGGAGGTACATCTCAGGTCATTCACACCAACATGGACAATGACAAAGTCATATTTGTACTTGTGGAGTGACCTGAGTGCGTGGGTTATGTGGCAGATCCTGGCACCCGACAGACAGCTGACAG
The DNA here is from genome assembly GCF_019279795.1 of Protopterus annectens. Lineage (NCBI taxonomy): Eukaryota > Metazoa > Chordata > Ceratodontiformes > Protopteridae > Protopterus > Protopterus annectens. The sequence goes on from NC_056726.1 coordinate 14,061,529, forward strand.
TAACCTTTCCTTGTTTAGCTTGGTGAGAGGGACATCAGTGTGCCTGACTATAGAGTCAGTTATGACTAGTGTGTTGGGCACGTTGTTTTGCCTTATTGGCTGTGGTGTAGGGGCACACTGAGTCTGTGGGTTATGTGTCATTTGGATTGTGTTGGGGGATGGAGGTTGCTTGCGTTTCTGCTTTGGAGGTCTCTGTTGCTTAGACAGATTATTATTGAGAGCCTCCGCAAATGTTTTTTTCTTACTATGTGTGGATTTTGGTGGTGTAGAATTAGTGAGACTATGTGATGAGTGTGGTGTGGTGCAAATGTTTACCTTCTCATGACTGTCAAGTTCATTCTTGGTTGGAGAGAGCTTTACCTCCAGTTTGGCTAGATAAGTGCATCTCTCACAGGTTGTATTGTTGGGTGGTAGGAGGAGAGGGTTGTTTATGTACATGAGGCAATTTCTACATTGCTTCAAGATGCCCAGATTCATCAGATAGACAGGAGAGAACACTGGGAGCTGACCCTTGGACATGCCTGAACAAAAAACTATTTTCCTCCAGATAAGTGAGGAAAGTGAGTACAAGAGCTGTTTTTCTCTAAGCAAGTGAGAAAAGAGTACAAAAACTGTTTTCCTCTCGGTAATGAGGAAGGTTGAGTGCTATAGAAATTAGTAGCTTATTTAGTGCTTACAAGTTCTGAACAAGTGCTGAGCACAAATAAGCAAATTTAAGTGCTAAAACTAAGAATCTGTATCTGCACTAGATGAGTTACAGGACAGAAACATGTGCAAATGCAGGCTTTCAAATCAGAAAGTTGGAAGAGATTGCCCAAATGGCCAATTACTACAATTTCTGGGCCAGAACCACTCCTTATGTGGTAGACAGGTTACCTAGTGCGTACCACTCCCACTGATGAGCTAGAAGGCTTCCCTCCAACACAGAAAGGGTTGGGGGGCTCAGAAGCTTACATACAGTCCTGGATACAGCAAATCTGTATCTGGAACACTAGTAACAGGAAAGGTAGGAAACAGGCTTACAGTTTTTTTTTTTTTTTACAGAAAAGTAGCAAAAACAGTAGTAAAAACAGTTCACATGCAGTGCAAGCTAGCAAACTTGAGTATGTAGCAATATTAGACCAAACAGTTTAAAAAATGCAATTAAATTGAAAAGGACTAAAAGCAAGTGCAGAAAGAGTTTATTAGGTAGAATGTGGTAAAGAGATGGGACTGAGGAAGTGTCCCAGATCAAATCTACAGTGGGGCGGGCAACTGCAAAAGCCACCAAATTTAAACTACAAGCAAAAAATAGGGAGGGTGGGTGTGACAAAACAGTTTCAACAGAGATCTAAGCAACAATTAACAAACTCTAAAACCAAAACAAATATACTCAGCTCTGTATATTTGCAGATAGATTGGAAAGCAGTCTCTCAGAACACAGGTTCCAGCAATTAGTCTCTCAGAACACAGGTTCCAGCAATTAAATGCAGGCTGTTACTATTAGGTCTAATTTTATGCAAGTGATCCTTGAGTTAGATAACACACAAGCTGTAAAAAACAGTTAAACCAACTGAAGACATGGCAGAAAATAGGGGGGGCAGTTTCAACAGAGATCTAAGCAACGACTAACAGTACAAACTCTAAAACCAAAAAAATATACTCAGCTCTGTATATTTGCAGATGGATTGGAAAGCAGTCTCTCAGAACAGGGAGACAACAGTTTCAACAGAAATCTAAGCAACGATTAACAAACTCTAAAAGCAAAAAAATATACTCAGCTCTGTATATTTGCAGATAGATTGGAAAGCAGTCTCTCAGAACAGGCAGACAACAGTTTCAGCAGAGATCTAAGCAACAATTAACAAACTCTAAAACCAAAAAATATACTCAGCTCTGTATATTTGCAAATAGATTGGAAAGCAGTCTCTCATAACACAGGTTCCAGCAATTAAATGCAGGTTGTTACTAACAGATCTAATTTTATGCAACTGATCTTTGAGTTAGATAACACAAAAGCTGTAAAAAACAGTTATACCAACTGAAGACATGGCAGAAAAAAAGGGGGGGGGGCAATTTCAACAGAGATCTAAGCAACAACTAACAGTACAAACTCTAAAACCAAAAAAATATACTCAGCTCTGTATATTTGTAGATAGATTGGAAAGCAGTCTCTCAGAACAGGGAGACAACACTTTCAACAGAGATCTAAGCAACAATTAACAAACTCTAAAACCAAAAAAAATATATACTCAGCTCTGTATATTTGCAGATAGATTGGAAAGCAGTCTCTCCGAACACAGGTTCCAGCAAATAAATGCAGGCTGTTACTAACAGGTCTAATGTTATGCAAGTGATCCTTGAGTTAGATACACAATCTGTAAAAAAACAGTTATACCAACTGAAGGCACTGCAGAAAATAGCGGGGGGACAGTTTCAACAGAGATCTAAGCAACAACTAACAGTACAAACTCTAAAACCAAAAAAATATACTCAGCTCTGTATATTTGCAGACAGATTGGAAAGCAGTCTCTCAGAACACAGGTTCCAGCAATTAAATGCAGGCTGTTACTAACAGGTCTGATCATAAATGATCGTAAATGTTTTGCTTCTAATTAAAGAATAATGTAAAGGAAAGGAGTTCCTCTGAAGCATTTTTGTCAGCAAAAGTGGTTCAATGGAAAGCAAACAAGTTATAAGGTACACCAGAAAATGATAGTCAGTCAGTGCTCTTCAAAATGGCAACTATCTTCCCTTTACCTCCTTCCTTATCCAGCAACAGATGTTCACAGATATGTGGCTATCTTAAATTGTTCAGCAAACCTGTGTCATCAGGTTTGTTCACAAACTATAAGGACAGAAGCTCCATATATTTTAATGCCTTAAATACAGCTAGTCTTTTATTTGATATAGCAACCCCTGACAGAGTAAACCATTCACAGAATTCCTCCCATTCAAATATGTCATTTTTTTATTGCAGACTGCTTGTCATTCCAGAAAAGGAAAACCTTGCAAAACCAGTTCTAGACTTAAGTGAACAGCTTCATCTCTTTTACAGATCAGGATTCCTAACTGCCTACACAAGTCATGGAAGATTTAGTTTCAATCCGTTGAGACCTTATCACAAAAAGTAACCCAGACATCATTATTTTCAGTCTGATTTTGTCTGCTTCCTGCGGATTCATCCTGTGGTACTTTAGATCTGACACTGGCGAATTCAAAAGGCTTTAGTCCATTTTGGCACTGCCTCCCTCACCCATAACTTCTACTCCTCCATCAACTCCCTAAATCTAGTTTGCTGCCATTCCTGCTGGCAGCTTGGTCTTTGGCTCCACTTTATTGATTCAATTTCACTGAAGAAGTTAGCAGCAGATTTGTGAGTCTTTCTTTCCTTACCTTAAAGAGCAGTTGCTAGTGGGTTTTGATAGGTTTAGGTAGTTTTTTTAGGTAGTATTTTAGGGTTGGGTAGTTTAGATAGTTTTCCCTTTTTTTCCCTTCTCACTATTTTCCCTTTAGTCATTAGGTCTTTTACTATTTTTCTATTTTTTGTTACTGTTATTGATGTGTGTTGTGATAGGACTGTGTCATGGATAAGGGGTTTAAAAAGTGCATATCCTGCGGGCACAAGTTGCTGTCCCAGGATGCACACCTTTAATGTGTGCACTGTCATGTTCCGGAGCATTTGAACTCGGTTGCTCATCTGTGAGATTTTCAGCTCAAGTTCTTTTAAATAGTGTAAAGCCAAGCCTGTTTTGAAAGGGCCTTTACCTTCTACCTGTTCTGGTCCTGCTTCTGCTTGTAGGGCTTCTCCCCTGGATCCCAAAACTAGGTCAGAGAAGCCTTTGCCACAAAACTTTAGGCACACCAAAAGGGAGCACAAGAGATCTTGTTTGGCCTCCACCTCCGGAATGTCTATCTTGGGCTGTCTAGGTCCAAAGGTCCCTCAACTTTCAGCCTCCCAGGCAGCATTGATACCAACATCTGCTCTGACATCTCCAGCTCTGAGTAATCTGACCTCCTGTTTTGATTGCTGGAGTTTTCCCCATCTCCACCACGATTCAGAGCCTCCCCAGCTTGGATCTGGCTTGTAGGGTCTTCTTCCCACAGACACCCAAAGCCATCATCTGTAGCCTTGTCTGTCTGGTCATCAAGTTGGTGAGCAACATCAAAACTGTGGATATGGAGCAAATGATGAGATCCTTTTTCCAGACACAGATACAATTAGGGCTTATTTCTTTGGTTCCAGTTCCAACACCAGGACCCTTGGCTCCATCATTCTGGTTTCCTCCCTCTGCCCTTTCAGATCTGAGATTTTTGGGGCTAGCTGAGTTTCCACCCTCTGGATCAGATCTGACAGCTTGCTGTCTTCAGTTTCATCCTGTTCCTTGGTAGCCTCAACCCCACTTGTTCAGGGCCATCAGCACCTTGGAGCCTTGGTGTTGAAGCTGGAGTGTCTGAGTATGGGCTGGCAGTTCCTGTTACAGGATCGTCACTCCCTCTCTGAGCTTCAGCTTTAGCCAGGTCAGCTCCATTCTCAACCTCCGGTCTAAGCACAGCTCCCTTGGGTTCAGGTTGTCTTCTGTACCTTCTGGTTCTGGGACCATTGCACCCAAGAGGCCCACCTCCTCCTCAGCCTTTGCCATTTCTAAGAGGGTGTTCTCTTCTCAAGAGAAGGGTCAGATGTCTTCACCCTCTCCCAGTTGTCATACATTCCTCTGGCCAGTTGCCAGTCTGCTCTGGGACAGCATGCATCAACCTGCTTCCAGTCTATTCTCTTGGTGGGGTTACCTGACTATTGCCCTCTTTTCAGCTGCATCACAACAGGAGGTTTTAGGGAAGCAAAAGTTCAAAAGGAATCACTTGGACTTCTCAGAGGAGTCCCCTCACTGAGAATCATGAACTTGAGGAAGAAGAGGGATCTCCCAAGTCTCCATGTAGTGACACCTCCTTTGGTGATTTGTTGGAGTGCTTCAGTAGCACAGGGGATGGACCACCAAAGCCCCCCCTTCTCTGGGGGAGTCAGTTTTTCTGGTGGCTCTTGATGTAGGTCCATCCATGCATTGGGTGGTTCCCCTATGGATACTCTAATAGACCTGGTAGCCTGGAGGGCATGGAAGGAACCCAACACAGTAGAACCTATCCCTAGGAAGCTGGACAAAGTTGTTGCTCCCCCCAGACAAGCCTCATTGGAGTAAGGGCCTGGCCATCGATGCCACTGTGGTGGTGGCAGCCACCAAAAAGGAGATTTCTGAGGAGAGCTCCTCGATTCACCCCTGACCTGGGAGTCTCTGGTACTTATATCAGTTAGGAAAGTGATCCTATGCCACATCCAACTTTGCTTTGAGGGCACTTTACTTATTGCACTTGACATGGCTTCAGTGGGACCTAGTCTGGTAAGTGTTAAGCACCCTGAAGACACAGCAGTCTCAGGATACCTAGAAGAAGCAGAAGAGTCAGTTGTCCACCTTGATTTCCATTCCCAAGTCTTCAGTGAGACTCATCTCTAACGCAGCTAATGGAGCATCCAGAGTGGCAAGTTCTGAGATTGCAGTTGTGCAAATTTGCATACTGCTTCAAACAGTCCTTCATCAATGCCCCTTTTGATGGGTTCTCCTTGTTTGGACCCAAGATTAAGAACAAATTGATGAGGAGTGACCAACAGGAGAAGACACTGTTTGCTATTAGAGTCCACTTTTCTACCTCCAGTGATTCTTCTGTAGAAATCAGAAAGGGGGTACTCATCTCTTCTTTAAGAAGTTGTAGTTCTCTTCCCAGGATGTTCCTCTGGAAGATTACTCCCAAGGGCGGGGCTGGAGTAAGAATGGATGCCACCCACAGAGCAGAGGCAGTCAACAGAGTCAGGGCTTCCATGGGGCTATTTCCAATGGGCCTTTTCAGCCATCCTGAAGGGTTGCCCGACTACTGTTCTTTGGAGGCAGTCCGGGGTCATCTAGCTCTCCATCCCAAAGCTTTGGAGGCCATCACCTCAGACGTCTGGGTGTTGAGAGTAATATCTAGAAGTTATATCATTCCCTTTGTAGAAGTTCTAAACTGTCTCCCAAAACATCCCTCAAATGTTCCACCCCATCAGAGACTTTGCACAGAAGCAGAGATAAAAAAAGCTGCTCACAAATTGAGTTATTCAAGAGGTCCCAGCAGACCAGATAGGATCCAGGGTCTATTCCAGATTCTTTTTAATACCAAAGAAAACCAAGGACCTCATGTCAGTCTTGGATTTAAGCAAACTAAACCACTTCATGAAAAAGTCCAAGTTCCAGATGGTCATGGTGCAGTCCATATTACCTCTTCTGATGAAGGATGATTGGATGTGCTCAGTAGACTTCAACGATGCTTACCATCACATCAAGATAGTTGTTCCCAGAGGTTCCTTCACTTCTGGCTGGGAGCCCTGCCATTTGGTCTCAAAACAGCTCCCCGGGTGTTTACCAGGTGCATGGCAGTGGTCGCAGCTTGGTTCCGGCTGCAGGGATTTCAAGTCTTCTCATACCTGGATGATTGGCTCCTAACCTCCCCCACAAAGGCACCATTGGTTTCAGCCAGGGACTCCTTACTCTGACTGTGTGACAACTTGAGCATTACAGTCAGCTATCCAAAATCGAGCCTTCAGTGTGTGCAAGTCTTAGACTTCATAGGGTGTCATCTGGATATGGTCCGTCAAATCACTGGGCTTCCAAGCTCCAGAGTTTCCAGTCTTCAAGATCAGGCCATGTCAGTGCTTTCAAATCCCAACCTCTGGCTTACACACTTCTAAAGCTTCTGAATCATATGGCAGCGTCAATAGGACTGGTCCCTTTAGCCAGATATCACATGACGACCATACAATGGACACTGGCTGTTCAGTGGTTCCTCCAAACTCATCCATTTGATTTTCCCATATGGCAGACGAGAGTGTGTCTCAAGCATATTCAGTGATGGTTACAGTTTCCATTAGTAAGGCTACAGAGACCATTTGTAATGGCTTCTCCTTCAGCCATGGTCAACAAAGATGCCTCCCTCCTGGAGGGATATTTCAAAGGGAGGATAGTTCAAGGGTCCTGGTCATCTGCAGAGGCTCACATTCACATCAACATTCTGGAGATGAGAGCAGTCCTCCTAGCATTGCAGGCTTTTCAGGGCACCCTCCCTGGGGGGTGTGATTGAGATACAGATGGACAATATGTCAGTCATCTGGTATCTCAGCAAACAGGGTGGAACACTTTCTTATCCTCTTTGTCTGGAAGCCATGAGGGTGTGGCAGTGGATGATCTCTTGTCAGTGGTTTCTGATGACAGTGCATACCCCCGAGGAAGTCCAAAATTGTTGCTGACAGCCTCAGCAGGAGCATTTTTTTGTCTCATCAGTGATCCCTAAATGCAACAGAGGCAGCTCAGCTTTTTCTGTGCTGGGGCACTCCATGTTCAGACATGTTTGTGATGGTAAGTTTTTACAGAAAGCAACCTGCTGCAGAGCTACTGTGATGCTCATTGCCCCCTTTTGTCCTCTCCAGGTGTGGTTTACCATCCTTAGCCTCTTTTGAAATAACCCTATTGGGTATTGGATCCCATTCTGGATCCTCCCAGTCTTCAGTCCCTCAAGCTGACTGGTTCCTCCAGTTACCTTGATGGCCAGGAATCCCAGGCTTTCACAGGCGGTTCATATGTTGCCCTCTTCTCAGAGAGAATCCAATAGAAAAGTATATACCGGTAAATAGAGAAGATTTGTTCTGTGGACAGTTGCTTGGCTCAGGATCTAGTTTTGCTACTATCAAACAGTTAACAGCTATTTCTAACTTTCGTATTGATTGATAGAGATAGTATGCCCATGGCTTCTCTCAAGATATCCAAGGCCTTTCTCAAAGGTACTTTTCTACTTCTTCATCCAGGAAAGGATTTGGTTACCCCCCCCCCCCCCCGGGATCTGCCTTTCATTCTTCATGTTCTAGCTGATCCTCCATTTGAACCTTCAATTTCCTCAGGTTAGAAGTTGTCTTGGATATTTTTTGTTTTTGGTACTGATTACCTCTGCTAAAAGGGGTTCAGAGTTCTAAGTACTTGATTCGTCTGCCTTTATTTGGTATTCCATAAGGACAGGGTTTCTCTTTCTATGAACCCTTCATTTTTGCCTAAGGTAGCTTCTGAGAATAACTTTTAAAAGTTCTATTCATCTTCCTGGGTTTTTTCTCAATTTTTCTAACAAAGGTGAATATCTTTTGCATTGATTGGATGTGTAGGCAACTAAGATTTTATCCTGACCATACCAAGTCTTTCAGGAAATCTAGCCAGTTGTCTTGTTTTCAAAATCAAGTCTGGGCTCTTCAGTGCCTAAAGTAACTTTATCCAAGTGGCTGTCAGATTGTTTTTGTTTGCATATTCTTTGAAAGGCAAGATTTTTCTTCACAAGCTGTCATTCAGCTAGGGCTGTGGCTACCTCTACATCTTTTCTTTCTAGAATACCTCTGGATGATATTTGTGCTGCTGATACTTGGCTGGGCCACCACAGTTTTGTGTCACATTGTAAGCATTCAGTCCAGGTCCAGGGCTTCCTTTGGTTGTACTGTGTTGTAAAATATCCTTCCTTAGTTCCTCCTGAGAAATTTTTGTGACTGGGGATTGTGATGTTCTTCATTCCACATTGCTGCAGTCCTAACTATTGGGGTAGTCCGCTGTCCAGTCGGCCCGAATACCAAAGTATATGGCTGACGTCGGTCAGGGCGCATCAGACTGACGTCAGTACGTCAGGGTACTAATGCGCATGACCGACGTCATATCCTCAGTCTTTTTTGCCGCATGGTCCGATGCAGAAGCAATTTTGCGAGTGCAGGTTGGCGTTCTGAAAGTTTCTGAAGTCAGAGTTTCAGACCGAATCAAAGTTGGCTAAGTACCCCGTTGGGGAATATTTTGGTTTTTTCTTGCCTCAGTATTTAACCGGATGTCAGAAAAAGTGAATAACTGTATTTCTTGTGGGAAACAGATACCTCATAGGGATTACCATACTTTGTGTATACCTTGTTTAGGGCCTGAGCACGACGTTGTTGGATGCCGCTCTTGTGCTAGATTTAACAAACGCACTATTAAGAGAAGGTTAGACTGTGCCAGGTTAGTTTTGGGAAGCGTAATTATAAAATGCCGTCGGAGGCTCCGACGCCGCTTACAAAAAGCGCAAGGACAAAGCAGCAAAGCCTAGAATGGAAGAACCGACAGTCCCAGACGTCGGATCTTTAGAAGGCTCAGTGGAGCCGGAGGTTTTGCCAGGTGTTTCTTTGGAGTCTCAGGGAGAGACTTTACTGTTACAGGATGTATCCTCGCAGGAAGTAGGCCAGGCTGAGGGGGCTTCTCAGGTGGCTGTTCTTCCCTCTCTTCCTAAGGTGGTTAGAGCCTCCCCTTCTGTTTCCAAGGCTTCTTTGAGAGGCAGGCCAAGTTTAACTTCAGTGGTGATTACTATGATTAGAGGTTCTATGCCCCCTCCTGATAAGAGGCCTAGGGTGGAACCTGAGTTTGAGAGTTTTGAGCAATGTTCGGAGGCTTCTGAGTCTTCGGCTGAAGACTTGCAGGAGTATCCTCCTTATTCTGATTCTGATGTGGATGATTCTACTCCTTCAGCTTCTCCTCCTGAGGATTTTTCATTTTCAGAGACTCTGCATTCCATGAGGGAGCATTTTAAATGGGAAGGTCAAGATTTCTCTGATTCCAGGAAGAGGCTTAGGGAATTCTTGTTTTTACCCCAGCATAGGCCTTTAGCTATACCTCCTGTTCTGAATGTGGTGGAAGATGTTTTTGCAGAGGCTTCCCTCAATCCTGATTCTTTGCCTCCTGCCCCAGTTAAACCGGATAGGTACTATAGGGTGCCTGAAGCTCATAAGTATCTTTTAAGAGTCCTAGGGCAGACCCGAAACTGTCTCTCAGGGGCCTAAAGGTGTGAAGGCCTCTGTTGTTAAAAATCCTGTTCCTCCTGATAAAGAGGCAAGGGCTTTGGATAGATGGGGAAAGAAAGTGTATACTTCTTCCACTTTAGCCATGAGGGCGTTGAATTGTCAGTTTCACATGTTAAAATATCAGAATTATCTCCTTTCACAATTGAAATCTAAGGTGGATGCTCTGGCAGAAGGTATTGAGTGTAAAGAGTTGCAGGATTTAGTTCATGTGTCTGAACAGGTGGGTAAACATTCCTTGCAATGTGGTTTTGATGCTGTGCAGGCCTCCTCGAGGGTGGCTGCCACTGGTTCTGTTCTTCATAGGCATGCCTGGTTGAGAGATCAGAATTTAGCTGAGCATGTTAAAACAAGGATTTTGGATGCTCCTTTGCAGTCTGATGTGTTGTTTGGTTCGCCTGTGGAAGCAGTCTTAAAGAAAATGGAGGACAAGGCTAAGTCTATGCAAACTGTTAAGGATTTTTGCAGGTGCAGCCTCCAAGTTTAGTAGAAATTGGCCTACTAAGGGATGGACTTATCCTGCTTATGATTCCCAGTCTAGGGGTAGGTCTAGACGTGGTAGGGGCAGAGCTCAAGGTTCTTTAGGCCTAGGACAGGGAGTTCTCCTGCTCAGACTTCTGGTGAGGGCAGGGGTCAGTCCTTTCGTAAGCAGACCCAATGACCTGCCTTTTCAGCTGCCAGTACATTCTCGCCTGGCAGCACCTTTGGGAGGAAGGCTGTCTCTTTTCAAAGAAAATTGGGATTTAATTACCCAAGACAGATGGGTTCTGGATATCATTCACCACGGTTACAGGTTTTATTTCCATACCATGCCTCCTTTCAAAGGCATGCCAGACATTCCTCCTCTACAAAGACAAGAGGCTCACAAGCAAATTTCTCTGTTGCTCCACATAGGGGCCATTCAGCCAGTTCCTGTGCCAGAAAGGGGCCTAGGATTTTATTCTCGCCTGTTCCTAGTACCGAAGAAGGGGAACACGTGGAGGCCAATTTTGGATTTATCTATCCTCAACACTTATCTGGACATTCCCAAGTTCAAAATGTTGACGTTACAACAGCTTTTACCTCTGCTGGGCAAGGATCACTGGATGGTAACTTTAGATCTCAAGGAAGCTTACCTTCATGTGCCTATAAGACTAAGTTGCAGGAAGTATCTGCGTTTCGAGCTGGAAATTCTCATTATCAGTTCTCTGCATTGCCCTTTGGCTTATCCACTGCGCCCAGAGTATTCACAAAGGTTCTGGCTCCAGTGATAGCTTACTTCAGGCTAAAAGGAATTCAAATCTATCCTTACTTGGACGACTGCCTGATTCTAGCTCAAGAAAAGGAAGACCTTCTACAGCATTTGGATTATGTCATAGCAGTGCTAAGATGCCTAGGGTATTCTGTGAACGAAATAAAGTCCAGTCTAGTACCCTCTCAAGACATGTGCTTTCTGGGTGTGAGACTGAATACAGCAGCCCAGATGGCCTTTTAACCCCGGACAAACAAAAGAATCTTTCCAGTTACTTCCATCAACTATCTCTTCAGTCCGGGCTGACTGCAAGGACAGTCCTTCAAGCCTTAGGGTTCATGGCATCTTGTATTCTGGTGCTTCCCAATGCCAAACTGCATATGAGGAAGCTGCAATGGTATCTCAAAAATGTATGGACACAGCACTGCCAGGATTTGGACACTGTCATTCAAATAATACCTTGCATTCAAAAGGAATTTTTGTGGTGGGCTCAGGAATGTCACCTAAACAAGGGACTCTCTGTGACCCGGCCAGAGGCGAGTCAGATTCTAACGACAGATGCCTCAGACATTGCTTGGGGAGCTCATCTAAATGGAAAGTGGATACAAGACAAGTGGCCTGCCAGACTACAGCATCTACATATCAACATGAAAGAGATGTTAGCAGTCCAGTTTGCATTAATGGCTTTCAAGGAGTTACTTCTTCCAGGGCAGGTGTTGATTCTAACAGACAACACAACTGTCATGTGGTACATCAACAAACAAGGGGAACACATTCTTACCCATTGTGCAGGCAAGCAATGATTTTATGGGAGACTGCGCTCAGCTTGCAACTAACTCTTCAGGCAAGGTTTCTGCCGGAGCACAGAACTCCTTAGCAGATGTGTTAAGCAGACAAATCATGGATCCCCACGAGTGGAAACTGGATCTTCATGTATTTCAAAATTGACAGTGTCATGGGGAACTCCAGACATAGATCTGTTCGCTTCTCCACTAAACCACCAGCTGCCAAAGTTTTGCACAAAGAGGTTTCATCACACAGCTTGGAAAGTGGATGCTCTTTCTTTCAGTTGGAAAAATCTTCATGTGTATGCTTTTCCACCTCTGCCTCTTCTCCCAAAGGTGCTTCTAAAGGTCAGACAAGACAAGCCAAGGATGATTTTAATAGCTCCAGATTGGCCTCGGCAGCACTGGTACCCATTACTGAGGAGTCTGGTAAGGAAGCCTCCATGGCCTTTACCCTTGATTCCACACCTGTTGTCTCAGAGGGACGGTCACCTGCTCAATGTCAAGCTTCAATCTCTTCATCTAACAGCCTGGCATATTCTGTTTTGAAAGACAGCAGGTCTCAACTTCCTCAACAAGTTTTAAATGTGATTATGGAAGCCAGAAGACCTAGTACAAGGAAAGTGTACGCAGAAAAATGGAAGAGATTTTTATTTTGGAGTGCAGCGAACAATTTGGAGATTTCTGAGCCTAATTTGAGTGTGGCTCTTCAATATCTTACTGAGTTATTGGACAAAGGTTTGTCTTTCTCTTCCATTAAGATTCATGCTGCAGCAATTTCAGCTCACTATGATTGTGACCCACCATTGTTTTCGCATCCTTTGTTCAAGCAATTTCTTAGAGGGGCAAAGAATATAAGACCCCCACGTAGAGCTCCTACTCCTGCTTGGGATCTCAATTTTGTGTTGGAGAAACTTACTCTACAACCTTTTGAGCCTGCGGCTACTGCTGAATTGAAATATTTGTCATGGAAGTCTGCTTTTTTGTTGGCCATTACTTCTGCAAGAAGGGTTTCAGAGTTGCAGGCCCTTATGGCGGTAGAGCCTTTTTTGATTTTTCATAAGGATAGGGTATCTTTACGTACTAATCCTTCCTTTATGCCTAAGGTGGTTTCTAGTGTGGCTTTAAACCAAACTATTCATTTGCCTACTTTTTATGCAGATCCCCAAAATAAAGGGGAAAAGATTTTGCACACTTTAGATGTACACAGGCAATTGCGTTATTATTTGAGCAGGACTAAGGATTTTAGGCAGTCTCAGCAGTTGTTTGTTTCTTTTGCTTTGGGTTCAGGGCAAGCCTGTGTCAAAACAAACTATTTCTAGGTGGATTGGGTTTTGCATTGCATTTTGTTATTCCCATCATGGCAAGGAGATTCCAGCTGGAATTAGGCCTCATTCCACTAGGGCTACTGCCACTTCTACAGCATTTCTAAGGGGTGGCCACTAAGGATATTTTGGAGGCAGCTACTTGGAGTTCAGTGCATACTTTCTCTAAGCATTATCACCTTCCTCTCTACTCTAAGTCTAGGGCTGGTTTTGCCACAGCTATTTTGCAAGGCATGTTGTCAGTTCCTGCTTCCTTATGATTTGCCAGCCTCCCTTACCTCTGCTTTGGGATTCTACCCAATAGTTAGGACTGCAGCAATGTGGAATGAAGAACATAGTACAGTTTTGTACCTACCATAAATGTAGATGTTCGAGGATCCACATTGCTGCAGTCCAATTTACCCTCCCTCCTTCCCCTCTGTGTTTAGGGGTGGTTGTGTAGGTGAGGTTATATTCTGGTAATTTTGTATATATTGTACATATTTTTGGTGCAGGTATGTTTGGAATTTTTGGTTTTGGCCTTAGCTTTTCAGGGTCTTCTGACATCTGGGGCAAGAAAAGACAGGATATGACGTCGGTCATGCGCATTAGTACCCTGACGTACTGACGTCAGTCTGATGCGCCCTGACCGACGTCAGCCATATACTTTGGTATTCGGGCCGACTGGACAGCGGACTACCCCAATAGTTAGGACTGCAGCAATGTGGATCCTCGAACATCTACATTTATGGTAGGTACAAAACTGCACTTTCCACATGTTGAATCCAGAAGGAGCAGACAAAACTGACTATGAAAGTTATGTATTCACCATAATGATAGGTCCATGTTGTCTGTCTCCATCTTGTTTAATCACCCTGCCATCCTGCTCCCAACCTTAGTGTTGACTGGGTGAGTCTTCCCTCTGGGATGACCGGACATTGGAGATTTCAAACTCTTTTAGTCTGTTGCATTTCCATTTGTGAAAGATGTGTGTTTCAGTTAGATATGTTGTACCATCATGTTTTGACTCATAGGGCAAACTTGATCTGGAGAGTTGATGCAGGAGGTCCACAGTCCTCTTTGGATATTCCTCCCTCCAGAGCATCAGTACCTGCCTCTATACCTGGGCATCCACAGAGATGCCAGAGACCCTAGGCCTTAGGATGCCCCACAGGGCACCTTCCACACACTCTTCCGAAACCTCTCCAGAGTACCCTTTTTAGGATGTCTCTCTCAGAGTACCCTTCTAAGGAGGTCCCTCGGAAGAGAATGTGCAAGAGGAAGCACTTAGACTCATCAGAGGAGTCCATCACATCTAAGACGGACCTCGATGAGGCAGAAGGGTCTCCACAGTCACCTCCTGATGATGTCTCCTTTGGAGACGTCCAGGAAATGCTAAAGCAGAGAAGTGGCTGGAAGTCCTCTAACCCTTCGGTGGAGGAGTCTGTATACCTGAAGGCCTTTGGGTCTCACCCTTCCACCTCTTGGGTGACTCCGCCTTTTGATGAGCTCCTTGAGCTGGTTTCTCGAAAGGTGTAGGAGTCCCCGGATTTCATGGAGCCTATTCCTAGGAGGCCAAACAAATTTATTACATCCCCCTCCAAAAAATCTTTTTTAATGAAGGAGCTCCCAGTCGATGACATGGTCATGGCTGTGGCCACTAAGAAGGAACTCTCAGAGACATCTTCTTCTGTCATCCGCCCGAACAAGGAATCCAGGCCTATAGACAGGTACAGAAAGCGCATTTTTTCCTCAGCAGCTTTTTCTCTCAGATCATTTTACTATCTTACCCATTTTACAACTACAGAGGGATCTCCTGAAAGAGCTAGGAGATACCCTCCAAGGATCAGTAGCTGAAGGGGTTGCCAGCAAAGTAACTTCTCAGTTTGCTACCTTAAACTCAGTTGTTAATGCATCCATGAGGCTCATCTCCTATGCAGCTGATGGAGTGAATAGAGCAACGGGTTCTGGAATTCCCCTAAGGAGACATTCTTGGATGCGCTTATGTGACTTTGCGGAACCCTTTAAGTCTTCCTTTGTAAATGCCCCATTTGACCCCTCGTCCTTGTTCAGGCCTAAAGTAAAGGACACACTCACCAGGTGTTCACAGAAAGGAAATACTCTGTCTGCCATAGGAGTCTGTTTTTCCATGCCTACTAGACCTTATCCCAAGGGTCAGAGAGGTAGTGGTAAGATGTGGTTCCAAAAATCACAGAGATCTTTTCAGGACACATGTGGTGAAACTTCCCCAAGAGGCAGAGGTGGAAGTAATAATGGAAGACACTGACCTCGTGGCAGAGGAGGTCCACAAAGTCAGGGCGACAGAGAATCCTTCTTTAGTAGACCTGACTGTCCAGCTCTGGAGGCAGTCATGCATCGCTTATCTTTGTACCCAGAAGCCTGGTGACAACTAATAAAAGACAAATGGGTACAAAGCATTATATCCAGAGGTTACATCATCCCATTTTCCCTTCTCATTCCAAAGTTGAAAAAAGTGCCTGACATTCCACCCAGTCAAATGGAACAGGCAGCTCTATAAATTCAAAAGTTGCTAGACAAGAGAGTCATCCAGGAAATCCCCGCAGACTAAGTAGGATCCAGAACTTACTCAAGATTCTTTTGTTCCAAAGAAAACAGGGGACTGGAGACCAATTATGGATGTTAGCATTCTAAACAAATCAGTAAAAAAGAGCAAGTTCTGGATGGTGACACTGCAGTCAATACTCGCATTCCTGGGAAAAGACAACTGGATGTGCTCGATAGATCTCCAGGATGCATACTGCCACATAAAAATGGAAAGCCAATTCAGGAGACACTTGCGCTTTCAGCTTCCAGTCACTACCAGTTTTGAGCTCAGCCCTTTGGCTTCACTACAGCCCCCAGAGTGTACACCAAATGTATGGCAGTAGTAGCAGCTCACTTGAGACATCTAGGATTCTGGATGTTTCCATACTTAGACGACTGGCTCTTAACTGCCATGTCCGGGCATCTGCTAAACTGAAAGAGTGGCTGCTCCAATTCCAATCATAGCCAGGTTTCCAACCCTCTTCACTCGAGTTAAACACATTCTAATTTCTTCTCATAAAACTTCAACAAGGAAGATTTATAAAAGCAAATGGAAAAGATTCTGTTTATGGGCTATCTGTAACAATATTGATCCCTTTTCTGCTCCTATTAGTTTAATTCTGGACTCCTAGCAAAACTTTACAACGAGGGTGCAGCTACTATTATGGTACAGTTAGCAGTGATCTCGAACTTTCATTTGGAAGACTCTGGCTCTAATATAATATCTCATAAGCTATGTAAGGCCTTTCTCAAAGGTACTATGTTATTAAGACTGCCTATCAGAGAACCTTCAGTGCCAAGGGACCTAAATTTCATTCCATCTTGTGTAATTTTTCCTCCCTTCGAACCAGCGTCATCTTGCGACTTAAAGTTTTTGACTTGGAAAAGCATTTTCTTGGTAGCGATCACTTGTGCCAGAAGGGGTCAGAGTTGCAAGCATTGCCCATTAAGACCCCCTATTTGCTTTTCCATAGAGACAGGGTGTCTTTGTGAACAACCCCTCCTTTGTACCTAAGGTGGTTTCAGAGAGAAATTTGAATCAAAGTATTGAGTTACCAGTTTTCTTCCCAAAGAAGCAGAGTACACGTTACATCAACTGGATGTACATAGAGAGTTGTTTTTACCTACATAGAACTGCAAACTTCTGAAAATCTGATCAGTTATTTGTTTTTTTTTTTCAGATTCAAAGAAAGGATCCTCTGTCTCTAAAGTTACACTTTTTAAGTGGCTATCTGATTGTGTATCTTTTATTTACAAGTCTGAAAATAAAGAACTTCTGAAAAACATTAAGGCCCATTCTACAAGAGCCATTGCTGCTTCTTCAGCCTTTCTGGCTAAGATACCAATTGACACTATTTGCAGCAACATAGGCTAAACCACATACTTTTATCAATCATTACAAAGTTGATTTGGCCTCCAGGAATAGAGCCTCCTTTGGATCCATGGTTCTGAGGAATATTTTCCTGTGAGCCACCACCAGCTTTAATTTTGCATTCCACAGAAGTACAAACACTGGCCTTTTGCACATGCCAACACTGGCAAAATCTGAATTTTAGACTAGGGATGTAGTTTTGTAAGTTCTTAAAAACATATGTAGCTCAGACCCTTGTTCCTCACAGATATTATTTTCTTAATAAATATATATTCCTGTTGGATCTAACAAAATCCCTTTTTGTAGATCATTGGTGAATGGCAGTTTCAGATATGTAGGTAAGACAGGTGGTTCCTTTAGTTTATACACCACAGTGATCCCTTCAGTAGTATCCCCAAGTATGCACAAGTACCAAAATGAAACATTTCCCCCACCAATCGCTTCAGCAGTATGTTTAAGTATCTACAAGCACCAAAATGAAACCTTTCCCCATCAATCCCTTCAGTAGTATATCCAAATATGCACAAACACTGAAATGAAGCATTTACCCAAGCAATCCCTTCAGTAGTATATCCAAATATGCACAAACACTGAAATGAAGCATTTACCCAAGCAATCCCTTCAGTAGTATGTCCAAATATGCACAAGCCCCAAAATGAAACATTTCCCCTCACCAGTTCCTTCAGTAGTATGTCTAAGTATGCACAAGCACAAAAATGACATATTTCCCCAACCAATCCCTTCAGTAGTATCTCCTAGTATGTACAAGCACCAGAATGAAGCATTTACCCCAGGGATCCCTTCAGTAGTATCTCCTAGTATGTACAAACACCAGAATGAAGCATTTACCCCAGGGATCCCTTCAGTAGTATCTCCTAGTATGTACAAGCACCAGAATGAAGCATTTACCCCAGGGATCCCTTCAGTAGTATCTCCTAGTATGTACAAGCACCAGAATGAAGCATTTACCCCAGGGATCCCTTCAGTAGTATCTCCTAGTATGTACAAACACCAGAATGAAGCATTTACCCCAGGGATCCCTTCAGTAGTATCTCCTAGTATGTACAAGCACCAGAATGAAGCATTTACCCCAGGGATCCCTTCAGTAGTATCTCCTAGTATGTACAAGCACCAGAATGAAGCATTTACCCCAGGGATCCCTTCAGTAGTATCTCCTAGTATGTACAAGCACCAGAATGAAGCATTTACCCCAGGGATCCCTTCAGTAGTTTGACCAAGTATGCACAAGAACTTCACTGACACTAGATGAAACATTTCCCCCAAGCACCCCTTGAGTAGTTTGTCCATATCTGCACAAGCACTTCTCCAACACCAAAATGAAACCTTTCCCCCCAACAGCCCCCTTCAGTAGCTTCTCCATGTCTGCACAAGCACTTCACTGACACCAAAATTAATAATTTCTCCTTGCAACCCCTTCAGTAGTTTATCCATGTATGCAGAAGCACTAAAATACAATAAACACATTTCTTTAACTTAAGTCAGTAATTGTACCTCCTTTTAAAATGTATGGCAGTACATATCCCTTCCCCTCGTGACTCCATATTCTTGCGGTAAATTGCTATTTACACATTTAGCATGCAAATGAGCTCCTTTTAGAGTCATTTCTATGAATCCTACTGATACACAGATATGAAGCATTATACATTGTGTATTAGCTGTCCCCTATCACTTATGCCTTAAGCATGTTAGTCTTTTACAATAGGGAGGCATATTTAACAAAAGGCCTGTACATTTTTGCAGTCATCCTGAAAGATGTGATTTGTATAACCACATAGCACCACTGTTCTTGGATTACCACTATAAAAATGTGAAGGACTAGACTATGAATACTGTCCTATAATTTTGCCTGGCTTCATTTCTGAGCTCATGGTAGTCATTTTGGGTAGTACTGGATATTTTGAAATATGCTAGTATCTCCAGTGCTTTTTCAAGTTAAACATTTAGTCATTCCTTCTAACATCTTTCACCTTTTGCCTGCTGATATAATTTGAGTATAAGGTGATAATAAACTGAAGCATAGCTGCAGAATTGTAAATCACCAGATGACTTGCCTATAAGAGATATTGCTAAAACAAATGATGACTTGCTTGCTGTAGTTGTGTGTTGCTTCTTTAAATAAATGAGAACAATTAAGCTGTTTATTTGGGGTTTTTTTTGGTTCAGCACTGTAATGTGGTTCATTATGGATTATGATTTACCACACATGACACTCCCAAATGATGTGAAACTTTCATTCGTACACCATGGGTCGCCTTACAGTTAAGCAGAGACAAAGCCTTAATACCTAGAAATGAAGTAATTAGAGTTTTTTTTTTTTTTTTTAAATAAGTATTAAAACATTAATTGGGGCTTTTGTTATTTAAAGCCATGGTGGATGTACTCGCAGTTACAGACAGATCTCAAATACAACTGAATGGAAAATTCAGTGTCTATTCACCATAAAAATGACTGACATTGTTTAAGGTACATTGATCAGTCTCTTACACACATGCACGCATACATTTGTATTTCAGCTTCCCCTACTACAAAGTTGATGCTATACCACTGCAGATTATATCTATTAAACTCTCACAAAATAATTTACATGATTTATATCAGCATTTCAAGTTCACTTTCTTGCCATTTACCTTTTAATTTTTTGGGTCCCACATATGCTATTGACCATCCATCCCTTTCTTCAGTTGACTTTTTGTGAGTCAGAGATGAGATATCTTGCTATAGCTGATGATACAGCTGGAGAGAGGCTATTCTTCTTAATGCAGGGGCAATTAACTTGGCTAGGGGGGAAAAGCCCTATTTCTCAGACAAGTGGGCACACTTCTCACAGATGCAGCCACATGGTCTGTTGCATAAGCCTTCACAAACCATTATAATGTGGATGCATGGCCCAGGAGTTGGACAGGTTTTGACACAACAGTGTTATAATGGATTATGTAGCTGTCTTTCTACCATTGATATAGAAGTATTGGTTTGGTGATTTACCCAGATATGGTTTACTGGTAAAGTGGCCCTTGCAAAAATGATAGTGCAGTTAGAATACTTGCCATAGCAGTGCATCTTTGAGGAGTGGTCACTTCAGCACTAAAGCTACTCTTCCTCCATCCCTTAATAAATGTGCACATCATTTTCTCATTTTCTTACTTTTCCATTATAGTTGCAGTTTTATATTATTATTATATTCTTATTTTTGTTGATAAAGGGTGTAGCCTAATGTAATTGCAAGTTCCTATGATGGCCACATGGGGCTTAAAGAACTGAAGAAAGCTCCTAGCAGTGTTGCCTTCTTATAGGGACCTTGTGTACCAACTAGAATTCAAAGGAATGATAGCACAAAATAAAGCACACTGTTATTCTGGTCAGGGGATGAGGTCCCACGTGTTATTTCTTTCATAGGTCAAACATTTATTGCAACTTCTGGAATCCCAGCTCTGAAAACTGAGTAGTCCCGTAAAGACTAAGTTTACCTTTTTGCTAGGCAGTGAGTGACAGCCCAGCTGGCCAGTTAGATATTCGTATTGGGTTACTTACTGCAGTGTAAAATCTTAGCTGAAGGACCATGCTCTTAAAGGGGTTACTGGGATGAAATGAAATGATTCAGACGTCTGCTGTTGGAGAGTGTACCTCACCTACAGTGAAGATAGCACAGTTGTGTAGTATGCTTCTATTGGCACTTCAGAGCTTTATGATTTGGCCTTCTAAGCCCTTGCTTTCATGGCCTCCCTGCTGCATACCTTTCTAGAAAGGTGTTCTTTTATATTATAATCCTTGGGATTCTTCCCAGACTTTACTCACAGTAAAGGGTCCTTCGAAGTAACATAAATATATGTGAATGTTTACTGTATCAGCTGAACTTTGAAAGCATTTCCCGCAATGGTTATTTATTCACCCTCAACCTCTTGATCTGATGTTATTCATGTTACTATTCCTCACTTTCTGAGTCATAGGGTCCAACATCAAATCTGAGCTGGCAACTTTTCAGACAGATTCTAGGTTCGAGCTCCTCCCACTCCCATATTCCCTTGCTGCCCTCTGACCCCTCAGATGTCAAATGCTGCTTCACTGCTACAGACTTGATCCTCTGGCTCGAGACCTTCAGTGTGATAAGTGCTTATTTTCAGAATTCCTTTTTTTGTCCTTGTAGATCTTAAAATTATTTATTTGTATCCTTAGAGTTCTAAGTTATAGTTTTTGTACTTTCTTAGCCCCCCCCTTCTAGCTATTATCTTTTTGTCAGCCCTTTTGGTGCCATTTTACTCCACTTGAAAAATCTCTGTTAGTACTTAGGCTTAGACTCATTCCTACTTTTGAATTATCTACTAGTGTGTGTTGTTGTTATCATCTTCTTGCTGGTTTTTGACTGTGGTTTGGCCTGATTAACAGTTCTGGATTGTGTTTTACCTTTGGCGCTTGGTCTGCTGTTCAGCCCATCATGTCCGACAAACCAGCAGGATTTAAGAGGTGCTCCTCATGTGGTTGGAAGATGTCCATATACGACTTGCACGAGGAGTGCCTCTGTTGTTTGGGCACCAGTTTTCTTTCCCAACCATTCCAGTAAGGGAGAGTATATGCTGCACATGCTTGATGTGCATAGACAATTGCAACTCTATTTAGACAGGACAAAGAGCGTTTGCAAATCTGACCAACTGTTTGTGGCCATCTCTGTTAACAGACTGGGTTAGGCTGTGTCCAAGATTACAATATCTCATTGGATATCCCAATGTATTTCTATAGTTTATACCTCTAAGGGATTGCTTTTACCTGTCAGAGCTCATTCCACTAGATCAGTGGCTACGTCAGCTGTCTATTTAGCCAGACATTCCTTAGATGAGATTTGTGCTGCAGCCACCTGGTGTACTCCTCACACCTTCCTTACTCATTACAAACTCAACCTAGTTTCCAGGAAGAGGGCTTCCTTTGACTCCACAGTTCTTCAGCATGCGGTTCCATAAGACCACCCAGGATTGTATGGTAGCTGGGGACTCTCACCTAGAAGTGAGGAATAGTGACATGGATAACATCAGATAAAGAGTTATATTCTTACCATAACTTAGCATCTGTGTTATCCTATGTCACTATTCATCACTATCCTTCTCTTCTTCCCCCATCATGTTGGATTTAGAGGAAGTGGAGATGTCCTATCTGGTGGTTCAGGTCTAGTCTGGCTGTCTTCTAGCTCTAGGGTAAACTCGATCTGAGGGGTTAGAGGACAGTAAAGAATTATGGGAGTGGGAGGAACTTGAGCCTAGGATCTATCTGAAAAGTTGCTGGCTCAAATCCTATGTCTGATCCTATGACCCAGAAGTGATGAATAGTGACCTAGGATAACACAGATGCTAAGTTATGGTAAATACATAACTCTTTTTATTAGACTACTACTTTCCCTGCTTGTTTTGTACTGTCCACACTAAGTGTTACTAGTTTATAAATTTATTTACTTGTCTAGTTATGATATTTGTCTTACAGATATGGCTGGCCCATTTTCTGTTTATCAGGACTTGGGAACATGGAGCTGAGCACACCCTCATTGTACACCGCAGGGACGCCTTGCTGTGTGCTGCAGGGAGCTAGGGCAGTTTCAGGAATTGTCAAGAGAGGCCACTTGGGAAGGAGACCAAACAGCTGCTGACTACAGACAGCCTTGTCAAAGTAGTTTTGTGACAGGTACTGTTGTATCTGTTATTTATAGTATATAGTGCTGCTGTTTATGATGTTTAGACTAAGAAATTATCTCACAGTGAATTAAGGGTAGCATATGTCATTTTTTTAAAAGACAGTGTAAGTGATATATATCAGAGCATGATGTGAATGTAAAGTGGTATATTTAACAAAGCATATTTATTACAGAACATCTGGTCAGAGTGCAGGAGGCTTGGAGACTACATACCAAGGTGGCAATGGATTTTCAACCTCTTATAACAGCCAGCGGTGGTTAAATTTCTACTTGTCTGCATGCAAGTTCCTAGACCTTGCTTTGGCCCTACCTTCTGAAAACCTTCCACAGTTTCAAATGTAAGTATGTGATTATTAGCTGGGCTGTGTAGTGTGCTTGACAAACATTTTACCTCAGGAGTGCTTGGTTGCAAGGAATATTGATTTCCTGTATTAGATGAGAAATCATGTTATATTTTATAAAACAGTAAGAAGGCGCATTCCAGCATTTGGCTTAGTTGACTCTCATCTTTTGGTTCATTGGATCATTTGTCAGCTGGTTGTCTACTGTTTGGAGTCTGCGTGTTCTCCATCTGTTTGTTAATTTTTGCTGGGTCTCTGGTTTCCACCTACATGCCAAAGTCATCCTATTAGTTGAAGTGACAGTCCTCTAAATTGCCCATATATGTACATGGTGTGTGAGCTGGCAATAGTGTGATGTCACATCTAGAATTACTTCTCTCCCTTACACCCTGTGAGTGCCCCGACAGACTCTTTATTCAAATAAATTTGTATAGAATTTAGCATTGGTTAGCAAGAAAGCCTTCTACTTGCCACAGCAGAATATCATCCATATCCAGAGATTTTATTATACCCTTGTATTCAGCACTCATTGATCCAGTTATGGAATGCAGTGCATCCTTTGGGATGTACTTCCCCAGACATATCAAACAGTTGAAAAGATCCCAGGGGTTCCAAAACCCCCAAGGTGTCTTAAAATACTAGAAGGACTGTCCCTATTTTCTGTGTCTTAAAGTTTTCTCAAAGGAGACCTGTGCTTTGCCCCCTAAGTAATCAGGGACACAGTAGTCAAGAATATCTTGTACCTTCACAGATCAAGTACAGATAGTCAAAACAAAAAACAAAAAATGATCCTGAACAGGAGACAGAAGCAGTGAATGAACTTGTAGTTAATTTGTCTGATTACAGTCTGAGTGAAATTGAAACAGTCTTGTTGAATAAGGGTTTAACATTTATACCCTCTGTGCGCACTGAAGTAAGTGAACTGTTAACCGATTTGAGACTGTTCAGTCGGAACATAGCTTTAAAACTGTATTTTAAAGATGATAAAAAATACGAAAGTACTAAATTGTATAAAAAAAGTTCCTTTGTACCTGTCATACCTAGTCATGTGGAAACGTTTATTAGAGCCTGTGAGAAAGAAATTTGTGACAGTTTTTATGTGCATAGTAGAGGTTCCTTTTATAATCTTACATCAAATGAGAAATGTGCTTTATGATCCTTGCAGAACAAACACGAATTAAGTATAAGACCCGCAGATTAGGGAGGAGCTGTGGTTATCATGAACAAATGTGATTATATTCAGTCCATGCAGGTTATGTTGAATGAGTCGCACACTTGTACGTTAATAACTCATGCTCAATATTTGAAGATTGTTAAAGGTATTAAAGGAAGTTTATATGATTTGTTGATGTGTAGACAGATTGATGAGAAATTATATACTTTTTTTACTGTGGAAATTCTTAGAATACCATATATTAAAGGGTTACCTAAGATACTTAAGTCCCTACAGAAACCTCCCTTAAGGCCCATTGTAGATGTAGGTGGTTGGGCTATGGAGCCTTTCTCAGTTTATTTAGAGAGTAAGTTGGGACAATTAGTAAGAAAGATTCCCACTATTTTGAAGGATACATCTCAATTTTTGAAAGATCTAAGGGAGTTCAGTGAAAGATCTGAGTTGGGTAACTGTTATATGGTTACTCTAGATGTACAAAGTTTTGTTACTTGCATACCTAATACGTATGGCATAGAGGCAGTAAGAGATGTGATGAGGAAATGGGGACAATAGTTCTAATGAAATCATTTTAGTATTGCACACTATTGGACTTGATATTATCAAATGATGTTCTTATGTATGAGGACATGATTTAAATGGGGGGTTGCCATAGGCACCCCCTGTGCAGATTCATATGCAAATCTGATAGTCTACTACTGGGAAAAGGAATATCTACATAACAGTGCCTTTAGTACATATATAGGATTATATAGGCATTTTGTTGATGATACTTTTATGTTGTGGGATGGAGGGTTACCCCTATTATTTGACTTCATTAAATATTTGGAGTCAACAACGGATTTCCTGAGGTTTACGATATCTCATTCCCTTGAGTCCATTGATTTTCTGGATGCCTCAATATATAGGGACAGACTAGGAGGTATCAATACCAAGTTGTTTCATAAAGCGTGCTGGAAAAATAGTTTTTTAGACTATAGTAGTATGCATCTCAGTCATGTTTTTCAGAACATTATTAAAGGACAATTGAGTAGAGTTAAAAATATATGCAGTGTAAATACTGACAGGGAGAAGGAGGTTGAATATTTACAACAGTTATTTACAGAAAGGGGTTATAAAGAACCCTTCAAAATAATGATGTATTTAGTCCCACAGAAACAGCTCCCAGGGAGACACAGGCTTAAAGAGAAATACAGTACGCTTTGTTACAAAATATGCCAGTGACAATAATAAAGTTTGTAACATAATTAAGAGAAACTGGCATTTTTTGATAAGTGACAAAGAAACTGTGAATATCATAGGGGAAGTCCCTAGTTTTACATACAAAAATAATTGCAACTTGAAGAAGTTATTATGCAGGGATTGGCAAAAGAATGTTATATCCACACATAAATTAAGGACATATCCCTGTAAAAATTGTAGGATGTGTGAACATATATCTGCAAAACAAGAGTTTAAACATCCAGTTTTATCTCTTATTTTCCAACCAAGGCTGTATGCTACTTGCAACACGACTAATATAGTTTATCTGGCAGAGTGTGAAGGATGTAGGTATTTTTATGTAGGCAAAACACAGAAATGTCTGAAGGATAGGATATACCAACATATGTATGATATGAAAAACAATAATAAATTAAATGCTTTGGCTAAACACATTATGGAATTTCCTGAAAATAAATTTGAATTTAAAGTTTTGCAAATTCTTGTCAGTGATAAGAGAGGGGTTATCTTAATAATCAAGTAGATTGTGTTGAACTAAAGTGGATTTTAAAGCTGCAAGCCCGTGTACATCCAGGATTAAATAATTATGTGTGTATTAAACTTGAGCTAGATGCTCGCCCCCTTTAAATGAGTGCAATGTGGAATATTGAATAATTGATTTAATTTTGCTTTTAATTGATTTTTTAATTGATTGATTGATTGATTGATGAACTTTGACTATATGATGAGTATGTGTTTTTACATTTCATTGAAGACTTGAAAAAGCATAGATGTTTTACGTGAAAGCACTTGTCTATATTAAATTCATTTTCATAAGCCATGGTGATCATCTTGAGTTTTTATTCATCTTAAAGTTTTCTCAAAGGAGATCTGTGCCTTGCCTCCTAAGTAATCAGGGACACAGTAGTCCAGAGTATCTTGTACCTTCACAGATCAAGTACAGATAGTCAAAACAAGTGCTCTGAACCTGTTTCAGCAGATCAATTAAACAAGGTGTAGAGACAGATTGTTTAGCACCTCCCTCCCCTCCGGAATTTACTTGCCCTGCAGGTAAAAGCAGTGTGATACACTGTCTTCCTTCAACCAGGACCTGGATAATTAGTTGGGTATTCATAAATGCACCCTGGGCTTGATTGGCATAGCCCTCCGGGGGGGGGGGGGCAGTCTAGGGGTGGGAACTGGCAAGACATAATAGTCATAAGACTCTATAGCTTTGAACTTTCTATAATTCTGAGATCAATATGAATAACATGAGTATTGGTGAATGAGTGAATATTGAGGAGAGATGTATTTCAGCTGAAGTGCTCAAGAAAAAAGTGTGTGTGTGTGTGTGTGTGTGTGTGTGTGTGTGTGTGTGTGTGTGTGAGAGAGAAGGGAGATGGATGAGGTAGGATGGAACTTGACTTTTACTGTTACAAATTGTAAGTCTGAGAAATTTGTTCTACTAAAAACATTCTAAAGTCACAGTTCAGGGAACCAGTTCTTGTGTATGCACATCAGTTATAACAATAACAGTGTTGTTAGTAGTCCAGTAATTGCCTGAAGTGTCTAGTGAAACTCAACACAAACTGCATTTTGTTATGGCAGGTATCGCTGGGCATTCATCCCAGAAGCATCAGATGATTCTGGTTTAGAGGTTCGCAGACAAGGCACCCACCAAAGGGAATTTAAGCCTTATGTCGTTCGCTTGGCAAAATTATTACGAAAAAGGGCAAAGGTAACATTTATCATGTGTTTAACATTATACAAGTTTTAAACTTCACACTAGAATGCGTTTACTTTTACTTTTAGAGGATGATTTTAGCATTGTAACTGCAATTGACTGCATTTAGTTGTGGGAAAGGGGGTTTGGCAAAATGAGTATTTTTATATGTGATTTGTGAAGATTGATATGCAGTATTTAATAAATTTTCACAAATTACTCCTGTATTTTTTCTGATTGCCATTCCTGACTATTCTTGCTAGGTATGGGTCTATACAGGAGCTGCTAGCATCTAGTCGATACATTGTTTTAAATCCCAGGGAACCAGTTTCAGTGCAATGCTGATGATAACATTCTGCTACACATTCAAAACACAAACAAAACGACCAATATGCTACTGTTCTGAGAAAACAAGCTATCACCTCTTCTGCCCAAGCCAGCTAAAGCTGCCACAGTCAAAGTAATAGTCTTAGTCTCACTTGAATATGGACTACCTGTGATAGCTGCAGCCTCAAAATAAAATGCCAAGACCTTGCAAACTATCTTCAATAAAATTCGCTGGCTCATTACTAACTGCCCCATTAGTCACTGCTTAAGTCTCGCCAAAGCTAAATGGCTCCCAGTAAATTTGAAATACAATTTCCTACTACAATCACTAATTTAGAAAGCCCTTTCTCTTGTGACATCTTCCTGTCTCGGTCATAAACTTTTCACTAAACCCCCCACATATCAGCTCATGAGTATTTCTCAATCTTGACCAACCCTACTAACTCCAAAAACTAAAACGCCATTGTGCTGACAATGTATTCTACATCCTAGCATCTAAACTATGGGACTCCATTCCACTCTGAATCAAAGACATCCAAATGTACTCGGACTTCAGACAACAGCTCAAGGAATACCTCTTCACCCAAACAAGGTGAGCTGCACTCTCACAAGTCATGTTGCATGAAACCTGCAGCTTTCTCACATCCCTTTATTCCTATTTTATCCTTCCTTATCTATGTCATCCCCTCACTTGCTGCATCTCATTCATCTCTGGGAGAAATGCTCCTGATGCATGTCTTTGCAACGTTAAAAGGAAACGGGAGTACCTGGAGAAAATCCACACAAATGCAGGGTGGGCATCCACACTCTGCACAGAAATGAACCAGAGAACTTGTTGATGTGAGGCGACGATGCTACCACTGCACCACTGCACCATCCTAAATTCCATCTCTCCATCTGTGTTTTCACTTTGTAAACTGCTTCTTGAACTAAATGTTTTAAGCATATTTTTGCATCTGTAAATATGTATGTGTTTAGCATATCTTTGTATCTGAAAAATATGATGTGAAGTTGTTCTTTCTCGCCGTTTTGTTCTTACACATGGGTCGGAGCCGATCACTCGGCTCCGAATCGGCCCCTTTTGAAGCTCAGACTCTCAGAGAAGCTTGAGACCTAGTGAATATCCCATGATGCCCTGCTATGAATCCCCAGAGCTAGTTTGCCGCTGCAATGGATCAACAGCTCATCGGAGTTAGCTCGGGCCAGTGACTTTCAATTTCTAATTATTATCTCATGACTGCACAACTCAACACCCCTAATTCAATAGTAAACTCATCCATGCGCCTCATTTCATATGTGGCCAATGGATCGAGTAGGGCAGCAGGCTCAGCGATAGCTCTTCGGAGGCAATCCTGGCTGCGCCTTTGCTCCTTTGCGGAAGCCTTTAAATCTTCATTTGTCAATATCCCATTCGACGGGTCCGCCTTGTTCGGACCCAAGGTTAAGGAGACACTTACTAGGTGTGAACAGGAAGGGAAGACTCTGTCTGCTGTAGGGGTCCGTTTTTCCACTCCAACCAGACCGTACCCCAAAGGGCAATGAACTGGAAAAATGTGGTTCCGAAAACCTCAAGGAGCTTTCCAGAACACACGTACCGAAACCCCCTCTAGAGGCAGAGGAGGGGGCAGAAATGGAAGACGCCGTCCAAACGGCAGAGGCGGTCTGCAGAACCAGGGAGACAGGGATCAGTTCTCTGGTAAGCCCTATCAGCATTCCTGAAAGGAAGCCCGGCTGTCCTACTCTGGAGGCAGTTGGGGGTCGCTTGGCTTTATACCCAGACACCTGGCTAAACATTACAACGGACTTTTGGGTAAAAAGCGTCATTGCCAGAGGTTATTACATCCCCTTTATAAAAGCCCCACCTTTATGTACAAGGATCCCAGACGTACCACCCAGTCTGAGAAAATTAGCAGCCGTAGAAATCCAAAAGCTGCTGGACAAAAGAGTCATCCAGCCAGTCCCGGCAGACCAAATAGGATCTGGAACTTACTCAAGGTTCTTTTTAATTCCAAAGAAAACAGGGGACTGGAGGCCCATACTAGACCTCAGCAAACTCAACACCTTCATCAAGAAGGAAAAATTCCGGATGGTCACGCTGCAGTCTATTCTCCCGTTCCTGGCAACGGGCGATTGGATGTGCTCTATAGATCTCAAGGATGCTTACTACCACATCAAAATGGACAGATCATCCAGAGATCATCTGCGTTTCCAGCTGTGGCCAGTCATTATCAATTCAGAGCCCTGCCCTTTGGTCTCACCACAGCCCCCAGGGTGTTCACCAAATGTATGGCAGTGGTCACGGCTCACCTGAGATGGTGGGGATTCCAGGTGTTTCCATATCTGGATGACTGGCTCCTCACCGCCACCTCCAGGTATCAACTAATCCTAGCAAGAGACTACACCATATACCTTTGCTCCCAGTTGGGTATTACTCTCAATTTCGAAAAATCTGTGCTATCGCCCTCGCAGCATATTACATTTATAGGGGCAGAACTAGACACCGTCAACGCAAGAATCAGGTTGCCCCAATCAAGAATCGCAACACTAAAAGATCAATTATCCAGGCTCTTAGCCCGCAACAAAGCTCCAGCATCCCAAATACTACAGCTTTTAGACACAATGGCAGCCACTTTGATAGCAGTCCCATTAGGCCGCATGCACATGTGAATTCTCCAGTGGTTACTTTTCACGCAATAGTCGTACCAGCAACTACCCATGTCACACGAGATCCGATTAACCAATCTTTGCAAGAAAGATCTCAGCTGGTTGTTGCACAGTGACCAAGTAATAACAGGACGTCCCTTTGTTCTTCCCCAACCCACAGCCACAGTGACCACGGATGCTTCCCTGATAGGGTTGGGGGGGGGCTATTTCAGGGAAAGACTGTCCAAGGCACTTGGTCAAACATGGAAACGCACCTGCATATAAATGTCCTAGAGCTGAGAGCGGTGTTCTTATCGTTGCAACACTTTCACGACTCTCTTCCTCCAGGCACTATTGCTATCCAGACAGACAACATGTCGGTTGTCTGGTACATCAACAAACAAGAGGGAACCAGATCGTACCCTTTATGCCGGGAGGCCCTAAGAATTTGGCAATGGGCTGTATCCACCGGATGCTTTCTGATAGCAATGCACATCCCGGGGACATCCAGCGTGATAGCGGACAAACTAAGCAGAACCATGCTGTTGCCTCACGAGTGGTCTCTCAATCAACAAGTAGTGGAAAACATTTTCCGCAGATGGGGCCAGCCTTGCTGTGACCTATTTGCATCTCCGATGAATGCCAAATGCAGCAGCTGCTTTGCCCTTTATTCCCCACTGGGGAAAGAACCGAGGGATGTGCTCATACACGATTGGCCCCCGGGTCTCCTATATGCTTTTCCACCAATATCTCTAATTCCCAAATTCATGCAGAAAGCCAAAAGTCTGGAAAGGACTGTGATTTTAATAGCTCCGTTTTGGCCTCAGCAGATTTGGTTTCCCTTCCTGCGGAAATATCAACTGGAAGAACCATGGATCCTGGACCCAGTGCCGGATCTTCTGACTCATTCTTTGGGAGTTCTCCATCCATCCCTCCTGTCCCTGAAACTGACAGCTTGGCTGCTCCGATTCCCACACTAGCCAGGTCACATGAGTTGTCTTCTGCGGTCCAACATATTATAGTTTCATCTCATAAGCTATCTACCAGGAAACTATATAACAGCAAATGGAAACGATTCATTCACTGGGCTTCTCAACATGACACGGACCCTTATGTAGCACCTATCCATGTCATTTTAGACTTCTTGTCATCGTTGCTCCATGATGGCGCGGCTGCTGCCACCATTAGAGTTCAGTTGGCTGCTATCTCAAACTTCCATGTAGGCTTCAACGTCTCTAACATCATGTCGCATAGGCTTTGTAAAGCATTTTTAAAAGAGACCCATCATCTCAGGCCACCTATTAGGCATCCTGTCTACCCCTGGAATTTGAATCTGGTTTTATCCCAACTGATGCTTGCCCCCTTTGAACCTGCTTCATCTTGTCGTTTAAAGTTTTTGTCTTGGAAAGCCTTATTCCTGGTAGCCATTACGTCTGCACGCAGGGTCTCCGAACTTCAAGCCTTGTCCTTCAAACCCCCATATTTGATTTTTCATCCTGATAGGGTGTCCCTCAGGACAAATCCTACCTTTCTTCCCAAGATCTCTTCGGAAAGTAATTTGAATCAGTCAATTGAGCTCCCAACCTTCTTCAAACACCATACCAACAAATTGGAATATATGTTACACAAGCTTGATGTACATAGACAGCTGAGGTTCTATCTGGATAGAACAAAGGATTTCAGACAATTGGATCAACTCTTCGTGTCGTATGCAGAAAATAAAAAAAGGTGTCTCAGTATCAAAAATCACATTATCCAAGTGGCTGTCTGATTGCATCAGATTCATTTATGCTTCTACTAATCAGCCATTAGAAACCAACGTCAAAGCCCATTCTACACGAGCTGTTTCTACATCATTGGCTCATGCAGCTTGTTTACCTTTAGATACCATCTGTGCAGCTGCCAAGTGGTCAAAACCTCATACATTTATCACTCATTACAAAGTAGATAAGACCTCCAGGGACAGGGCTACGTTTGGTTCCACTGTGCTCAGGAATGTTCTCCCGTGAGCCACCCAGGATGAGGGTGCTTAGGACGCTACCCATGTGTAAGAACAAAACGGTTTGATAGAACAACTTCACATAAAGAAGTTATGTCCTTACCATAAGGTTCCATGTGAGTTGTTCATCTCGCCTTTTTGTTCTTACATTCCTGCCCACCTTCCCCTCCAGTCGAGTGAGAGGGTTGCCTTGGTAGATTGGTCCAGCTGTCAGTCTGTTTAGACATTCCAGCTCTGCTTCTCTCCCCCTAATCTTATAGTTTTCTCAGTAGGTAGACTTTATAGTTTTATTCTGTCCGTTGGCTGTCTTGGTTGCAGCATACTAGATCTGGGGATTCATAGCAGGGCATCATGGGATATTCACTGGGTCTCGAGCTTCTCTGAGAGTCTGAGCTTCAAAAGTGGCCGATTCGGAGCCGAGGGATTGGCTCCGACCCATGTGTAAGAACAAAAAGGCGAGATGAACAACTCACATGGAACGCTATGGTAAGGACATGACTTTTTTTTTTGTTCATTTCTTATGTGATTCTGTTCACCCGGGCTGAGCAAGCAAATGGTCTATTGAGATCAGTGTACTGCCATGGTAAACAAATATAGACAGATAAATAAGCAAGTAAATAAATTGTTGTGAAGTGTTAAAGATACCAGTAAATCTGTTTTGGCAGTGCTAAGTCAACCTTATTATCTATATACTAGGTTGTTATTCAACCACTTAGGCCAAGTCACCTTCTGTCTTAGGTGTAGTGGTGACAGGAAACAAAGCTAAGAACATTCTTTGTTACTTGAGAGAGACAGTGTCTTACAGTACACATACTTCAGTATGTCTGGCTGTCAGAGATTCATAAGGACCTTAAATCAAAATTAACACATGAACCACTTTCAGAGTGATCTAGCAGAACAGGCTTTATTCTCTATGTGAAGTCCTACCACAGTGGAACCATCTATGGTGAACGTCTCTCGCTTGCTCATGTGGTTGATTTATAATATAGCCAATGGGACAGCCAAAGTTTCTGGCACAGGCAAAACCATGAGATGTCTTTTCTGCCTATGTGATTTTATGGATAACTTCATAACATCTTTTACAAATGCCTTTTTGATGGTTCTTCCTTCTTTGGACCATCTGTGAAAGAAACATTGCTGAGGTGTAAGCATGAAGGCAAATTTGAGATCTGTCTGTGATCTTTCAGCAGGAAAGAAGAACTAACTTCATCCCTTTGAATTCTCCTTGGACAGGAATGGCTGTGGCAGAGGGAAACCCTTCAATGGATGCAGACTCAGAGGTCATGGAGATCCACTGAAACAGGGATTTCCAGGGCCCTTTTCCTGCAACCAGCACCAGCATCCCTGAAGTTCATTGTCAGTTGTGCTCTGCTCTGGAGGCAGTAGCAGGCCATGTCTCTCAATCCTTTTGGGTAGAAGTTCCACCGCAGCAATATAAAGTAGTCAAAGAAATATTTTCTCTTTTATAAAAAGAGCAATGCAAGAGGTCCCACCAGTTCAGAGACTGTCCATAATCTGTTCATGATTCTATTCAGTGCCCAAGAAAAACAAAGAACTCAAGAACGTTCTAGACCTTAACAACCTTGTCAAAAAAGCCCCTTCAGAATGGTCACAGTGCAGTAAATCTTGTCAAGTCTACAAGCAAATGACTGGATGTTGTCAATAGAACTCCAGGTTGCCTACCACCACATCAAGATAGCCAAGTCATCTGGGAGATTTATGCACTTCCAGCTAGGAGCCAATCAATGTCAGTTCAGGGCCCTTTAGTCACACCACAGCCCCCTGGATGTTTACTAAGTGCGTGATGGTAGTCGCAGCTCAACTGCTACTCAAGGGGATCTGACGACTCAGCACAGCTACTCGTGGTGTCCTGCAGAGTTCTACAAGCAGCAGAGAGTGAAAGAGTGACTTTCCTTTGATTTATAAGTATTTTTCTGGCTTTCTTTTTAACTGCTGTATTTCGACTAAAAGCATTTTCATATTACTAAACTAGCTGTGCAAACTGATCTACTGTATTTGTGTTTGCTTCTGAACTGTTTGCACTTTAAAAAGTTTGTTTTTTGCTTAATTTAACTGTTAGGCTAACATACTCAAGTGCGCTAGCCGATTTAAAGCATTTACTGTTTGTTACTGTATCTTTTTGTCTGTTTGAAACAAAAAAACAAAAAAACCAAAAAAATATCCTTGTTTTCCCGCCTTTACTGAACTAGAATAGTCCAGTCTTCAGATTTTGCTGATCCCTGGGCTGTGTCATAGTTCCTGTGTTGTCCATATCCTTATTTGGATAAGGGGAAGCTTCTTTGTTCACCAGTGGGAGTGGGGAGCACTGAGCAGCCTATTTTGTCCCTAAAGGAATGGTTCCAGCCCAGCAACTTGTAGTTTATTGGCCATTTTGGGCCATTTCCTAGCTCTTTTCAACCCCCTGCTATAAAGCCCGCTTTAGCATGCTTTTGTGCTTGTATACGACTCAGCACAGCTCCTCGTGGTGTCCTGCAGAGTTCTACAAGCAGCAGAGAGTGAAAGAGTGACTTTCCTTTGATTTATAAGTATTTTTCTGGCTTTCTTTTTGACTGCTGTATTTCGCCTAAAAGCATTTTCATATTACTAAACTAGCTCTGCAAATTGATCTACTGTATTTGTGTTTGCTTCTGAACTGTTTGCACTTTAAAAAGTTTGTTTTTGCTTAATTTAACTGTTAGGCTAACACACTCAAGTGTGCTAGCCGATTTAAAGCATTTACTGTTTGTTACTGTATCTTTTTGTCTGTTTGAAACAAAAAAACAAAAAAATATCCTTGTTTTCCCGCCTTTACTGAACTAGAATAGTCCAGTCTTCAGATTTTGCTGATCCCTGGGCTGTGTCATAGTTCCTGTGTTGTCCATATCCTTATTTGGATAAGGGGAAGCTTCTTTGTTCACCAGTGGGAGTGGGGAGCACTGAGCAGCCTATTTGTCCCTAAAGGAGTGGTTCCAGCCCAGCAACTTGTAGTTTATTTCCTAGCTCTTTTCAACCCCCTGCTATAAAGCCCGCTTTAGCATGCTTTTGTGCTTGTATACAACTCAGCACAGCTCCTCGTGGTGTCCTGCAGAGTTCTACAAGCAGCAGAGAGTGAAAGAGTGACTTTCCTTTGATTTATATGTATTTTTCTGGCTTTCTTTTTGACTGCTGTATTTTGACTAAAAGCATTTTCATATTACTAAACTAGCTCTGCAAATTGATCTACTGTATTTGTGTTTGCTTCTGAACTGTTTACACTTTAAAAAGTTTGTTTTTTGCTTAATTTAACTGTTAGGCTAACACACTCAAGTGGGTTAGCCGATTTAAAGCATTTACTGTTTGTTACTGTATCTTTTTGTCTGTTTGAAACAAAAAAACAAAGAAATATCCTTGTTTTCCCGCCTTTACTGAACTAGAATAGTCCAGTCTTCAGATTTTGCTGATCCCTGGGCTGTGTCATAGTTCCTGTGTTGTCCATATCCTTATTTGGATAAGAAGCTTCTTTGTTCACCAGTGGGAGTGCGGAGCACTGAGCAGCCTATTTGTCCCTAAAGGAATGGTTCCAGCCCAGCAACTTGTAGTTTATTGGCCGTTTTGGGCCATTTCCTAGCTCTTTTCAACCCCCTGCTATAAAACCCGCTTTAGCGTGCTTTTGTGCTTGTATACGACTCAGCACAGCTCCTCGTGGTGTCCTGCAGAGTTCTACAAGCAGCAGAGAGTGAAAGAGTGACTTTCCTTTGATTTATAAGTATTTTTCTGGCTTTCTTTTTGACTGCTGTATTTAAGCATCTTCATATTACTAAACTAGCTCTGCAAATTGATCTACTGTATTTGTGTTTGCTTCTGAACTGTTTGCACTTTAAAAAGTTTGTTTTTGTTTAATTTAACTGTTAGGCTAACACACTCAAGTGCGCTAGCCGATTTAAAGCATTTACTGTTTGTTACTGTATCTTTTTGTCTGTTTGAAACAAAAAAACAAAAAAAACATCCTTGTTTTCCCGCCTTTACTGAACTAGAATAGTCCAGTCTTCAGATTTTGCTGATCCCTGGGCTGTGTCATAGTTCCTGTGTTGTCCATATCCTTATTTGGATAAGGGGAAGCTTCTTTGTTCACCAGTGGGAGTGGGGAGCACTGAGCAGCCTATTTGTCCCTAAAGGAGTGGTTCCAGCCCAGCAACTTGTAGTTTATTGGCCGTTTTGGGCCATTTCTTAGCTCTTTTCAACCCCCCTGCTATAAAGCCTGCTTTAGTGAGCTTTTGCGCAAATTTGCGCATAGTTGCTCATAGAGCAGCATCGGGCAGCGCCGGTTAATCAAGTTTAAAGTATTTCTGGCTCCACAAAGTCTGCTCTTCAATTTTTCCCTTAGAATTGCTCTACTTGCAATCTAAACAGTCTATTCTCTATCTGAAAAGCCCAGCACTTGCTCCTAAAGCATTTTTATACAGGTAAAGCACTCTTAAACAAAAAGAAAGTACTTCATTCACCTAAATCCCCTTGAGTACCCATTTCCCCATAGGTCCTTTCTGACTCAGTTTCACAGCAATCCTTTACACAATTCTAGCATGTCGAAGGGTCAGTTGCTTGCGTCCTCTCCTGTTCAGCTGGTGAATCTGGGAATCTTGAGGCAATGTTACAATTGCCTCATGTACACAGACAACCCTCTCCTCCTCCCAACAAATACAAATATATGTGAGAGATGCAACTATATAGCCAAACTGGAGGCTGAGCTCTCTCAACTCAGTACTGGCAAAATCAGTCAGGAGGAGAAGGTAACCACGCACACCACAAACCCAGTCTCACATAGACCTATCACAACTGCAAACCAAACACATAAACACACAAAAACATACTCGGAGGCTCTGATTAAAAATCTACCAAAACAACAGAGGCCTCCAAAGCAGACACCCAAGCGACCACTACCTCAAGACATAGCACATGCAACACATAGTTCACAAAGTCAGTGTGCTAAACAGTCACAGCCCTTAAGGCCAAACAATATGCCAGATACACTTGTAATAGGTGACTCCATAGTCAGACACACTGACGTCCCGCTCACCAGACTGAACAAGGAAAAGGTTACAGTAAGCTGCCTGTCGGGCGCTAGAATCCGCCACATAACACAAGCACTCAGGTCACTCCAAAGCAAGTACAAATATGACTCAGTCATTGTCCATGCCGGTGTGAATGACCTGAGACGTACCTCCCTAGACTACATGAAAAGAGACATAGAGGAGCTCTCTGATTATGTAGCCCAGGCCGGTATGACCCTGACCCTGAGCAGCATCTTACCCTCACCAAGAATGATGCCACAGTACAAAGACAAAATGATCAGCTTTAACAATTGGCTTAATTACTGGTGTCATTCTAAGGGGATCCAATGTCTGTCTGCTTGGGATGACATGCTTGACAAGCCATGCTGCTTCGCAAGGGATGGCTTGCACCTGTCACCCCTGAGCTGCCGGATATTGGCCAAGGCTCTTGCCACCCCCATAGTGCCTTTTTTAGGCAAGGCTCAAAAGACAAACCCACCTCCCTAGAAAACACAAGTGAAAAAAAACTAAGGGTAATGCTGCTCAATGCCAGAAGTCTAAACCTCAAGATGCACGCCTCAAGCCCTCCTCAGTATGGAGAACATTGATGTCTGTGCAGTGACTGAAACCTGGTTCAAGGCTCCTGAGAGCACCCCAGCACTACCAGGTTTTACCTCATATCATGCTTTCCGGCCCCAAAACTTGGACCGAACCGCAAAAGGAGGGGGAGTATCCATATTCATCAAAGATACCCACACCTCCAGGTTGGTGGCAATGCACGAAGCATCGGAGACCATCCAGGTGCAACTAACCATAGGCAAAACTGCCCTACAGGTTGTAGCATGCCACAGACCACCCTCTCAAACTCAGGAACCCCACTCAGCCTTCCTGAAGACACTGAAGAGTATGAATGTCTCTCCAAATACCATCATATTGGGAGACTTCAACTATCCAAACATAGACTGGGAACATTACTCAAGCCCCAACACCCTAGCCCAAAGGTTCCTAGAATTCATAAACTCAAATGCGATGGAACAACTAGTCACCACTCCCACAAGAGGAGATAATATACTAGATCTGATCATCACAAACATGGGGACAAAATGCTCCACACCAGAAGTATACCCCTCATTGGTGAGATCAGACCATAAATTAATCTCACTGGAAATCCACATCCCGCCCCCACCCCCTGCACAAAAGACCACAGTGAAGAACTTCTCAAAAGCTGACTTCACACTTCTTAAGACTGAAATGGTATCCTTCAAGGCCCCTGGGCCAGTGGAAACCACAACCCACACCGCTGAATCCTTTATAAATGCCTTCTACGGGCACCTTCAAGAATGCATGGATCATGCAATCCCTAATAAAACCAAGACCCATTCCCCCAAAGGCAGGCACCCTGTCTGGTGGACCCCAGCCATTAACAAACTTTACAACAGGAGGAGGAAGCTACTAAATGACAGAGCAAAATCCCTAAAAGGGAAGGCATCTCTTATCAGTACTAGCAAAAAACTACGATCACTCATAAAATCATCCAAGGCCAACTTTGAGAGAAAAATCGCAAAAGACACAAAAGACCATCACAAGGCCTTCTTTAGCTATGTTAGAAACCTGGGTGGAAACTCCCAGATATGCTCAGAGTTAGTCCAAAATGACACAAAATACACTGAACCCACAGACATTGCCAACATTCTGGCAGACAGGTTCAGTGCAAATTTCTCCGCCCCTTTCCCCCAAAAGGAGAAATATCTATCCCAGCAGAGTGTAGCCTCCCTAACATCTCAGATGCCCAGGTGAGAGCCGCCTTCTCTAAAGCTAAAAACACAGCATCAATGGGACCGGACAGTGTCCCAGGCTGCGTGCTACATGAACTCCAAGAGGAACTAAACCCACACATAAGGCTCCTGTTTAATCTTAGCCTTACTACAGGATACGTACCCAAAGAGTGGCGTACAGCAACAGTGGTCCCACTCCACAAAGACGGTGCTTCTACGGACCCTGGTCTGCAAAGCTATGGAAAGGATCATTATGGAACTCATAAACAAAGACATTGGGGACCTACAGACATTGGATCCTACCCAATTTGGCTTTGTCAAGGGCAGATCCTGCCTTTTGAACTTGGTCGACTTTTTTGAAACCGTCACTAAGGCCATTGATGAGGGTAAGGCAGTTCACACAGCCTAACTTGACCTTGCAAAAGCCTTCAACACAATACCCCACTCGGGCATCATAGACAAACTCACCAGCTTAAATGTAAACCCATATGTCACAAGATGGGTTGCAAACTGGCTCAAGGACAGAACCCACAAGGTCAGAATTGCTGGAGCCATGTCAGACTCTAAGCCAGTCACAAGCGGTGTCCCACAGGGCTCAGTCCTGGGACCCCTCTTGTTCGGCATTTATTTTTCCGAGGTGCAAGCAAACATAGGAGGATTGTGGCTGACAAAGTTCGCAGATGACTGCAAACTGGGCGCCATAATTGATACTCCAGCGGACACAAGCATCCAGAGAGGCCTCATAGAAACGGATAATTGGTGCCAGAGCCATGGCCTTAAACTGAACGCCAAAAAATATATAGTGATACCCTTTGGGAAAAACAAGGTACCCACAAATTACCACATAGGTGGTAATCCATTAAGTACAGAAGAGGTAATCAGGGACCTAGGGACCCAAGTTGACAGTAACCTCTCATTTGACACTCACATTGCCAAGGTGGTTGGGAAGACTTTCTATATTGCCCACCTTATCATGAAGGGATTCACATCTAGATCAAGAGAGGTCATTGTGCCCCTATACTCTTCTCTTATCAGGCCCATGATTGAGTACAATGCCCCATTTGGGATGTATCTTACCCGACACCTGCAGGAGTTGGAAAGACCCCAAAAGTTCCTCACCAAGAGGATAAAGGGTCTCAAACATATGTCATATGCTGCCCGGCTGAAGAAACTCCAGCTCTATTCAGTCGCATACCGCCTACTCAGAGGTGATCTATGCCTGACGTACAAGGCCATGTCCAATCCGGAATTAATGGACATGCTCCACCTCAGAAAATCCAAATCCATCAGAGCCACGAGAGCAAGAGATTTGAACCTCAACACAGAAATAAATAGGACATGCTGGAGGGACAGATTCATAACCCAGAGGCTCCCTACACTCTGGAACAGAATCCCAGTCCATGTTAGGCAGAGCCCCTCACTAACTCTCTTCAAGAGAAATCTTGACGAGTGGATGGGAGATCGTAGGTTTACCCCGGGGGTCATCTCTGTGTCACTACTAGACAGAGGCACAGTAAACTAAACCTTAAATGGGCATAGTATTCTCATCCCAAGGGGTGGCGAAAGCCACACACACTCTGGCTAGGCTTATAAATGCCCTAGGGCAGATAGCCTAGTACCAACCTATGAGTGTTCCCGTACCTGGGCAATTGTGCTCTCATTGCTAAACAAATCCCTTATTAAAGCCAGACATGACCTGTTACAGCTCTATCTATATTTGCGTGTTTCTGTAAAATACAACAAATCCAGTCTATATCCAGTGCAGACAGTATACACTGTTTATCATATGCCATCTGGATTCAACATACGTCTACCTTTGGAATTGAACTCGCATACTTAAGACCTCTGTTCTGCATCTCTTGAACCACTGACCTCCTCCTGCAGTCCTGGTACTTCAATTTCTAAGTCTCATGTTGCTGTCATAATGATTCTTCATGCACATTATCACATGTGCATTTTAAAATGGTTACTAAGAGTCCAGTGGTCTCAAGTGTCAGACCATCCAGCTTCTCCAGTAGTGGTGATGCAGATGTGCAAGACTCATTTAAAATGGTGGCTTAGCTCTCCCACATTTTCAAAAGGGAGACCATTTGTTCTTCATCCTTTAGCAACAACAGTCACCATGGACAGCTCCTCCTTAGGGTGGGGGGTGGCATTTTGAGGGGAGTATGGTCAAAGGAACATGGAACCACATGGAGACCATTCTTCACATAAACATCGTGGAGATAAGGGTGGTCCTCCTGGTATTGCAGAATCTCCTTCCACTGGGGGTGATTTCCATTCAGACAGATATATCAGTAGTATGGTACTTGAATGAGCAAGAAGAAAACAAGTTATCCTCCCTTTTTCGAGAGGCCGTAAGGGTACTAGAATGTTCAGTTGCTTTGCACCCACTTTCACATTGTCTCATTCTGTCATTAATTGTTTATATTAATTACAAATTCCACAGGAAAGTATTTTACCATTTACCAGTTTTAACCTCTTCTTGTTTTTAGCAAACCTTTTAACTTTGTGCCTCTTAAAAACAAACTTGGGGCATTCCCTACTGTATTCACTCTGTTAGGAAAACTTCTTAGGATTCTGCAGTTGTTATATAAAATCTTTTGTACTAGGATGTGACAGTATGATGGTGGGAAGGAAATATTATAAAATCCCTGGTACTTTTACTTATAATTCTTAAAATGTTATTTGTGTAGCCTGTTGCCCTTTCTGTTTAGTGTTTTAAATTGGACGAACTTCTGAGAAACTCACTAAATGGATATGTATGCTATCAGATCTGGGGAGGTTTTAAATGCTTTATACAAACAAACCCTGTGTTGTACAAAATAGATTTAAATAATTTGCTGTGCTAAAATATGGTTTTTTTTCTCCTTATAACAAAGAAGCTACATGGGGAATGTTAGACGGGAAAGAATATATTTGGCAAGTCAGATTACATGTGTGCCAAAAGCCCAGTATAAATAAGGAAAATACCACTGCCATTGGTCGGTCTTTTTTCAGAAGTTTCCAAGGAAAATAGCATCAGTGTGGTATGTGGCCTCCCATGGCCTCACTCTCTCTCTCTCCCCTCTTGAACAGAGAAGACTTACTGGGATTGCTAAAGGGTTTGCATCTAACTTTAAATTTTTTATTTTTGTTTTTCCACTGACAATAGAAAAGGAAAAAGACTTCCCTCTGTTCTGTCACTGATTCCCAGTCAGAACAGCAGGGACTGGAAGAGAAGTGTTGTTCTTCTGTATTTCTCCTAAAGCTGGAGATTCTGAAAGTTTCTTCAGATTTCCCTCCAGTATAGTTTTCTTTCTTTTCTTAAACTATAACAAGGTAAAATGTTTTTTTTTCAGTGGGAATAGACTGAAATCATACCTCTCAACCTGGAAACATCAAAAATCTGGACAAAACCCATGAAAAATAGGTACAAATCTGTATGCTGATTAACATCTAATTTGCATACATAATTATGTAACCCCACCCACTCCAATGGGATTGTGGGATACCAACTTTCGAACACAAATTGAAGAACAGACAACCAAAACATGGCAACAGAGTCCCCCTGCAGCCATTCCAGTGTCCTGTTACCTGGCTATTTTGCCCCATTTGCCATAAACACTAATGCATGCATACTGCTTTACTTCTACAATGATTTGAATTTTATTTTTACATTTTACAGCGTAACAATGCAGAAACACTAAAAGACATCATCTGGTAAACAAAGCAATACTGTCTCACAATGA
This sequence comes from Protopterus annectens, assembly GCF_019279795.1. Classification (NCBI taxonomy): domain Eukaryota; kingdom Metazoa; phylum Chordata; order Ceratodontiformes; family Protopteridae; genus Protopterus; species Protopterus annectens. The sequence continues at coordinate 14,104,322 of NC_056726.1, forward strand.
AAATAGGCTTGACATTAAACTTTGCCCTTGAAACTCACATTCATTGAAACAGCATTGAAACCCACACCACATCCAAAGAAAATGCATCTGGCCAGTGGTGGATAAAGATTACCTTTGGGCTGTTTTCAAATCATTGGCCCCTTGCACACAAAACAAGAAACATACATGTGTTCTTTTCTTTATACACCTTCCTGACTTTATTAAATTATATTCCTTGTATAATACAACACACATGTTAGAGCGCATTTTAAAATTTATTGTTTGAACATTTTACCAGTAATCTGTACTGTAGGCAATGAAACAAAATGCATGAACCAATAATGACAAAACTGCCCAATTCAGAACTTTTCCATCATAAAAGTCTGCTTCCACACCCACACTGTAAATAGAATGACAGTAGTGTAAGCCATAGGCATCTTGCACAGTGTCTCGCACTTATTTTCAATTTCATTTTTTTTTTGGGGAGAGGGGGACAAAAGGTCAAAAACCAGGGACATATTTTAAACATTGCTTGTATAATTTTTGTAAAGTTGCTAGAATAAAATGTTGTGCTACCATCGTGCATTTTCTGGCAGGTTAATTTGAACCCAGGACTCTATGCACTACATTCAGAACAACATACCACTATCCCAAATCAGCAGATGCCTGAAAAATAGGAAGACTGAAACTTAATAGCCATCATTTAGTGAATTCATTTCTCACTTCTCAATATAGCTCTTAACCTCAACACAAAAAACATGGACAAACAACAAAGCCAGTAATGGGGGAATACAAATTCAGTTCTCACTTCTCACTCACCATATCTCTGAACTCTTAGCACAAAAACAATAATAGGGGAATACAAATTGTGTGCTCACTTATTATCATAGCTCTAAACTCTTAGCACAAAAAAATGTTCTTACTTCTCATCATAGCTCTCTCAACTCTTAGTACAAAAATAAATCTTCTGTACAAAGCTCAGAACATACCTTTCAACTGTTAGAGAAGACAAATGTTGTCACTTCTCATCATAGCTCTCAATTCACTCAGAAATGGTGGTGACTAGGGATAATAGGCTCTTTTTACCCTATACCTAAAGGTACAGGGTTTGAGCCTGAATACCTCTAGCCACCAAGTGTATTATATGGGGGCATTTGTACACAAACACACACACACACACACACACACACACACACACACACACACACACACACACACACACACACACACACACACACACACACAGACAGGCAGTGGTTTGTTTTGAAGTTTACATAGTTCATAGTTTCATAACTAGGCTGTTAATCAGTATGAGCATTTGCATCCTAGCCAGTAAAGTCCCTGTAAGTGCTTACCCTTCATTAAGAGCAAATGTTAACACTGAATGTCCTTTTCTATGTGGGACAGATGAGGTAGACCAGGAATTTATTCATAGTTAGGCACTCACTCATCCAAGCTATATATGAAGTGGGTAAAGGAGCTGCATTGTTTAGCACAAAGAGAAGCCTGTTCCAGAGAAGAGGAATTCTTTGAGACAGATATCTTTCCCTTCAATGTGATCAGTTTATATTGCAGTTGGGGTTTAGTTCTTTCAAGCAGGAGTCCATGGTGCTATTTGTTTTGCAAATACGTTGGTTGACAAAAGGGAGTGGATGAAATGGGACATTGTAGGCAATACTATATTTGATTTGTTTCAATAAGGTTTATTTTCAAAGCAGAATTTTTAATGTTTTCAAATCACCAGCATCACATTGTGATAAATTTTTGTTTGTCAAAAGTACATAACACATACACACACACACACACACACACACACACACACACGTACGTCGTTCCTTACCCTGAGTAGTTATTTCTCTGTTGCTGCTCGGTCGGCTCGGCCCTCTTCTGTTCCCCATGTTGCTGCCATTAATCCTGGTCGGTCGGTCGGCCCTCTTCTGTTCCCCATGTTGCTGCCATTAATCCTGGTCGGTCAGTCAGCTCGGCCCTCTTCTGTTCCCCATGTTGCTGCCATTAATCCCGGCTCGTTTCAGCACTCCCGGCTCGGCGAACTGCTGTATCAGCTTTGCGGCCCGCCAGCTTGCATTCCCACCGTTAACTTAATTCAGCCAGCCGGAAATGATGATGCGAGCTCCTTGAGCTCAATTCCGACTGGCTGGCAGCCTGACAGCGCTGATGTCATTGCGCACGTGATGATGTCAGCTCCGACAGCGCGAAAATTTTAAAAAAGCAAAGAAAAATCGGAAATGAAAGGGTGCCACTCGGGAATCGTGGCACCCCTTCATTTGGACCCCAAAACTCGGAAAAAACGAGTAATTCAGAACAGTTGGGAGGTATGACTGAAATATCTATCTCCAAACAGAAGTTTTATGACCTGTTACAACTAGATTTTACTCATCTTACAGCTGTCCCTCTTGATGTATTATCTCTAGAGTATGTTTTTTTTTTTAATTGATTGTTTACAATCACATGCCCATAAAAAGTCTGATAAATTATCCACAGTACTGCAGACGCTTGAATAGCCCTTTCTTATCACACATCTTATCTTGCAGTAGTTTCCATATCAAAGACATTTATTATGTTGGTGAATTCTACACTTCTCCTTTCAGGATGGAGAAGTGTTTGACAGGTTTGGGACAAAAAAAATGTTATCTGATGTTGTCAGTCTTCCTCTATTCTTAACTGGTGGGTTACGGTTCCGATCCTTGGAACCAATCCAGCCATTATATACCTCACGCTAGCCAAAAAAACTCTTGAGATAGTCTTCCCATGATGCCCCTCCCCACATTACCTCAGATCTCGTTTAGAAGGCAGAAACATGCATGTCCACAGCTAGTATGGTTTGGCTTTATTGGCCTGAATTTGTTCATAAATAGACTTAAAAGAAAAAGTCATGGACATTCAGAATTGCCATTTAGCTGAAACACCTGATGTCCTTAAAGGGTAATTTGCATATATCCCCATGTCACCTCGAATACAAGAGGCTTAAGGCATCACAAAGTGGAAAGTCTAGCTTTGCTAGAGTTTTCTTTTTGTTTTTTAACCAATTGTTTTTTTTGTGTGATGTTTTTACTCTTTGTTTTTGTTTGGCTCTTATAGAAAAGACGTGTCAGCCAACTCTCTCTCTCTCTCTTGCAGCTAAGAACATTTTATAGCTTATTACAATTTTTCAAACTATTTTTCTGTATAGTTCTTTCACTTTATTTACTTAGAAGTATTAATCCTTGTCTACCCCATTTTCTTCATATGAATGTTTGTTTTTCTTGACCTGTACCCTTGGGTACTTCTTGCCTACCATAGTTGGTAGTTTCCACTCTCTTCTGTTTACCTATTACCGTTGGTAAACTTTATTACCATCTTTGGTAGGTTTCTCCCTTTCTAGTCTGAGTGTTTGTGTGTTTCTCTTGTTCGTTTAGTATAAAAATGTCAGATAAATCAAAGTCAACCGTGTTTAGAAAAATGCCTAATTTGGACAGTCATGAAAAAAGTGTTTATTGCCTGGGTGTTTCTTATCTTGATGTAGAGTGCTGTATCTGCCAGGGCTTCAGTAATAGAACTCTGGTGGATAGTAGAAACAAATTAATCCTTAAAGGGCTTCTTAAGACCTTTTTTGAGGAAGCATTGTCCAAGGCTGACCAGTCTCCTCAGGCTTTTGGTGCAAAATCTACCCGTTCGGTGCCAGCTTCTCCATCAACACCGACATCTAAAAAACATAAACACCCTTCAGCTGGTTCCTCTTTGGAACCAGGATCTCTCAAGTTCCAAAGATTTCGGAAAGTAATGAGTTCTCAGCACCGACCTCTACCTCAGTGCCATTGACACCAACCTTAACACTAACTCCAACAACTCCTGTTTCAGCACCGACTATTTTAGTTACCATGTCGTGCCAACATCTCCTGTGACCCCGCAGCTCTTAAATTCTGCCCTGATGCCAAAGACAGAATCTTTCTTTGCACCCAGGACTACATAGTCTCCATCAGTTGACCCCTTTCTGGATCAACTCATTAACTCCTTCATAGAGAGACCCGAATCCCCTTGGGGTTATTTGTTTGCTCCACTGGGAGTTTTTCCAAAGTTGACATAGTGATGTTGGTGGAGCAGCTTCTGACAGCTAGGGGTCTTCCTCCATCTTCTCAGCCCCATCCTCCTCCTGGAGCAGGACAATTCTCTCCAAGTACTCCCATATATATTCCTCCTCTGACTTCTTTGCATGCTTTAGACCTCTCGACTCCATCTGCACAGCCTCCTATGGTCTTGGTGCCGATAACTCCCTTGTCTTCAGTTCCGGGCAGGGCTCTGACTCTCACAGTGCCTTCGGAACTGATAGGTCTCAGGGATTGGGCCCCCAATATCTGGTCTGGAGGGTTTGAGTTGACTCCTGTTTTTTATTTGGAGCTGGCCTTACGACTTCAGACTCCATCAGCTGTGGACCCTTCCTCTACTCCGGCCCTGCAGGTGGGTCTCTAAGGGTGGGGTGTGACCACCGTTCTGAGTTTGTCTGTTTCGGTTCTAGGCTCCCATCCCTCCTCAGGGGGGGCCTGCCTTTCAAGCTATGGAGAGAGCCTTGGCTACCACTTCTTCCCAGGTGGCTCCTGTGTTACCAGAGTTTCACCCTTTGACCCCAGCTTGCCCAGAGCTACCACCAACCTCTGTGCCTAGGTAGCGAAATTCAAGGATGCAATACATACCAACCAAGGGTCACCCCTCTTCCTAGTCCCCTTCAGATAGTCCCACTGAAGAGGCTCCTCAGAATAAATTGTATAAGAGGAAACACCTGCACTTGGTCACCCTTCAGAAGGTGTCTCCTTTAGAGACATTCTGGAGATACTAAAACAGAGGGGTAACTGGAAATCCAAAGACCCTTCCTCTAAGGAGGCTGTGTACTTGCAAGCCATTGGAGCTCGCCCATCTACTACCTGGGTGACCCTCCCATTGATGGTCTTATTAAATTGATCACTCAGCAGGCTTGGAAGGCCTCTGATTCGAAAGAACCAATTCCCTGGAGACCAGACAAAATACTTTCCACTCCCAAGGATCAGCAGCACTGGGAAAAAGGATTAGCAGTAGATGCCATGGTGGTAGCGGCTGCCACTAAGAAGGAGCTTGCTGAGGAAAGGTCCACTGTTCATCCCCATAACTGGGAGTCGAGGGAGATGAACAGATTTGGGAAGTGGGTTTACGCATCATCGACCTTTACCATTAGGTCCTTGAATTTTTTTGGCACATTTTACCAGGCTCCAGAAGGATCTGGTCAAGGAACTGTTGGATACCCTAACAGGAGCAGTAGCTGAGGGGGGTCCAAGAAAAAGTGGCCTCCAAGTTAGCTACCTTGGAGTCCATCTCAAATTCGTCTATGAAGCTAATTTCACATGCAGCCGAAGGGGTGACCAGGTCTGCAGGTTCAGGAGTTACAATTTGATGACACACTTGGGTGTGCCTGTGTGAGTTTGCAGAGCCATTTAAGTCTTTCGTCTTCAATGCTCCTTTTGACAGATTGTCTTTCTTCGGCCCCAAAGTCAAAGAAACTCTATCCAGGTGTTAGAAAGAAGGAAACACCCTGTCTGCTGTGGGCATATGTTTTTCTGCTCCCCAATGAGCCTATTCCTGGAATCAGAGGAGTGGGAATATGTGGTTCAAGAAGTCCCAGAGGCCTTTCCAGAACACACGTGGTATAGACTCTCCTCTGGGCAGGGGCGGGGAGTTCAAATGGAAGACGCCATCCTAGAGGCAGAGGTGGCCTGCATAACCAAGGTTCCAAGGAGTCCTTCTCTGGCCAACCCTGTAAGCACTGCTGAAAGAAGGCCTGATTGTCTATTTCTGGAGGCAGTCGGGGGAAGATTTTCTTTGCACCCAACAGCCTGGTGAGAAATAACCACAGACACTTGGGTGCTAAGAATTATTTACAGAGGTAACCTTATCCCTTTTACTCTTTACACAAGAACTTGAACAAAACTCTTTGATGTTCCACTCTGTTAGAGGGACCAAGCAGCCTTAGAAATACAAAAGCTGTTAGAAAAAAAGAGTCATCCATGACGTCCCACCAAACCAGATAGGATCCGGATTTTACTCAAGTTCTTTTTAGTACCAAAAAAGACAAGGAACTGGAGACCAATTCTGGATCTCAGCACTCTGAACAATTTTGTTCAACAGTCCAGATTCCAGATGGTCACGGTTCAGTCAATACTTCCCTTTCTAGAGGAAAATGATTGGATGTGCTGTATAGACCTTCAAGATGCATATTACCACATAACAATGGACAAACGTTGAGAAGTTTCCTCCGCTTCCAGCTAGGAGCCAGTCACTGTCAGTTCAGGGTGCTGCCCTTTGGTCTCATCACAGCCCCATGGTGTTCACCAAATGTATGGCAGCAGTAGCAGTTCACTGGAGACAGCACAAATTCCGAGTGTTTCCATATCTGGACGACCGGCTCATCACTGGACCTCCAAGACATGTACTGCTTCAAGTGATAGAATTCACCCTGCACTTATTCCTACAGCTAGAAGTCATGGTCAGCTTCACAAACTCTCAACTGACCCTACTGAGGATATGGAGTATATTGGAGCTCGTCTCAACACTCTGTCTTGTGTAGATTCTTTGCCACCCCACTGGCTACAAAAAATAAGATCTCAAGTTCATTCCCTTCTGGGCTCAAAGTGCCAGCCCAGCTAGTGCTTCAAGCATTAGGGTCCATGGCAGCAGCAATCACTCTGGTCCTGCTTGCGAGATTTCTCATGGGGTTGCTTCTTGCATCAGTGGTCCATCCTAACCCAGCCAGTGAACCACCCCATACTCATTACAAGTCACTACAAAAAGGAACTGTCCTGGTGGATGGAATCCGATCAAATCCTTTTGGGCCACCCCTTTGTCCCTTCTCAACCCAAGGCCATAGTGACCACGGACGCCTCCTAGATTGGGGGGTGGGGGACATTATCTGAGAAAGACAGTCCAAGACACATGGTTGCCGATAGAGGCCAGTCTGCATATCAGTGTTCTGGAGCTGAGGGCGGTGCTACTAGCTTTGTAAGCATTTCAGTCTGCCCTACCTCAGGGAATAATTGCAATTCAATCAGACAATATGTCCATAGTCTGGTACATCAACAAGCTGGGGCGGGGGACCAAATCCTATCCTCTGTGTCAAGAATCCGTCTGAGTGTGGCAGTGGGCCATTGTCTCCCAACTGCTTTTTGATAACAACGCACATCCCGGGGAGTTCAAACGTGTTAGCAGACAAACTAAGCAGATGCATTCTACTGCCTCATGAGTCATCGCTCAATTCCAAGGTAGCAAAGATGATCTTTCTTCGCTGGGGCCAGCCTTGCTGTGACCTTTTTGCATCACCCCAAAACATCAAGTGCAGAAGTTATTTTGCCCTAATCCTCCCTCAGGGGGAGTCCCCGAGGGATGCTCTTCTCCTTGATTGGCCCCCGGGTCTTCTGTATGCCCCCCCTTCCCTTTGATCCTTCTTTTCCTCAAGAAAACAGCCAGATTGAAAAGCAAAGTAGTCCTCATTGCACCCTTCTGGCCTTGACAAATTTGGTTTCCCTTCCTATGGCCTCATCTAGTTCACCGTCCATGGATTCTGGACCCAGTTTTGGACCTTGTGTCTCACCATCAGGGACTGGTGCATCCCAGTCTTCAAAGTCTCAAGATAACTCCTTGGGTCCTCCAATTCCATTAGCCACCAAGCATAATGATATTCCATCCCCAGCATGAAAAATTTTGCTGGTATCCCGTAAACCATTCACCAGGAATCTCTACCTCAGTAAATGGAAGAGGTTTTCAATTTCTGCTTACGATAATGGCCTCAACCCCTTTTCAGCCCTGGTGGAAAAGGTTTTAGAATTTTTGTCCATTCTTTTTTTATAGGGGAGCTTCCTCTTCTACTGTTAAGGTCATTCTAGCAGCCATCTCTAACTTTCATAATAACTTTGGAGATCTGCCTTTAATCTCTCACAAACTTTGTAAGGTCTTCCTCAAGGGAACTATCCATTTGAAGCCCCCTTTTAAAAATGCTCTACTGCCAAGCGATCTAACTGTTGTTTTACAGTCACTAGTAGCTTCTTCTTTTGAGTCAGCAGCTACTTGTGACTTCAAGTTCCTTTCTTGGAAAACACTTTTACTTATAGTCATCTCCTCCATGAGATGAGTTTCCAAATTGCAAGCCTTATGTTCAAACCCCCTTACTTAATACTTAATTTTCCATAAGGATAGAATTACACTCAAGACTAATCCTTTCTTCTAAAGGTGGTCTCACTAGTCCAACATTAGTCAGACTATAGATTTACATGTCTTTTTTCCAAATGTTTCTAATGAAGGCGAATATTGCTTACACTTGTTAGATGTTCACAGACAACTATGTTTCCATCTCAACAGAACTAAAGACATTAGGAGGTCAGAACAGTTATTTGTCTCCTTCTCTGGTGCTATCTGAGGGAAATCTGTCTCTAAGGTTACCTTGTCAAAATGGTTAAGAGATTGTATTTCCTTCATTTATAACTAAAAGAACCTAAAACTTCCAGTGCCATTGAAGGCATATTCCACTAGATCTAGGTCTACTTCAGCTGTCTTCCATTCTAAGGCTTCCATGGGTGAAATATGCGCAGCAGCAACTTGGGCTACTCCGCATACCTGTATTACTCACAACAAAATTGGATCTGGTCTTCAGGGGAAGAACAGCCTTTGGTTCTGTGGTTCTCAGGAATATCCTTCCATAGGGCCACCCAGGATCTAACGTAGCTGGGGACTCTGTTCACTCAGTCAAGAATAGATGAAGCTTGACAACATCAAACAGAGAAGTTATATCTTACCATAATGTTCCATCTGTGGTTGTTTATCTTCATCTGTTCTTGGCATCCCACCCACCTTTCCCCCTCCTATGGATTCTTGGTGGAGCGACCTGTTGTCCTGGGTTTTCTGTTAGGTTTTTCCTTAGACATGGCTTCCTCATTTGGAATTAGTTTCCTTCCATTGTTCTGTAATTTCACAAACTCGATCTGAGGTAATGTAGGGAGGGGCATTATGGGTAGACTACTAGCTCGAGAGTTTTTTTGGCTGGTGTAAGCTATATAACAGCCGGATTGGATCTGAGTATGAGAACCGTAACCCATCAGTCAAGAATAGATGAAGATCAACAACACAGATGGAATGTTATGGTAAGACATAATTTCTTTTTTTCTTCTGCTGTTTATTCTTCAAATGATAGAATTACCAGGCTCATAAATTAAAAATAAATTTTACTAGTTTCTTTTAAGAACATGAGAAAGATGACTAATATCCTTTCCTTCTTTAGATGTTAAAAATTTAACCAAACATTTTTTAAAGTGCTCTTAGAAGTCTCCTAACACTGCTTGCGGAGCTGCTGCTTCTGTTTTAATTATAAAAAAGATAGCTTGGATAAATTCTCAAACCATTCCATAAGATGTTAAAGTTGTTCTGTCTGGCCCAGCTGCTACTGCTGTGTTCTTGCTGCTACTACTGTGGTCTTAAAAATTTGATCTGATGATGTCTTTTATATCTGCTCCTTAACCAATGAGTCTCACACCTAACCTTGGATCCAGCTTCAGCCACTTCAATAGACTTTGGCTCCGTAGCTTGAGCTCCTCCCCTTACTCATAATCCTCTCCTTAGCCTGGATTACCGCAGATTTCATTTGCTGCTTTAGTGTTTGAATGTGGTCACCTGTAGCTCGAGTGGTCTTTGGACCTATATAAGTCATTATTTTCTTGTTTCTGCATAGCAGGTACTGTTTCCTCTAGTTTCATTCTTCCCCTGTATATTTTTGTTTAGTCAGTAGAGTTGGGCCTCATGCCCTATTATAAATTCTGCCTTGTTTCTGCTACCTTATGTTGAGGTACTCCTTCTCTTACCTTTGTTGGTATTCTTTTTTGTAACTGTCCAGGTATTTTGGTGTAACTGTTGTTGGAAGTTCTTCCTGTCTTGTCTTCCTCATCTTTCCTCTTTAGTAGTTACTTGTTGCTGTTGGTTTGGTTCAAGATGTCCAAGGAAACCAACTGGTTTGAAGAAATGCTTATCTTTTGGGCACAAACTTCCTAATTCTTAAATTCACTCCAAGTGCATGTACTGCCTTGGTGCAGGGCATCTTAACACTAGTTGTGACATTTGTGCAGGATTTAATCAGCAAGCATTGACCAAGCAGAAAAACACCTTATATTTGAAGACCTGTTTGTCTTCTTCTTCTGGAGCTCCTCCCATAAGAAATCTTTGGAGGCATCCAAGGGGGATTCTACTGGCAAGGTTAAAAATTCAAGAAAACATTCCCCCTATCTCTCTCCTCTTCTTACTCCAGGCTTGGCTCCACCTGAGAAAATTACAAAATCCTCAGATCTGGTTTCTTCTTTGGATCTGACTCGATCTAAAGCAAGATCCTTGGATCTGACATGATCCAACTCAAAGTTTGCACACCAGAGGTCTCCTAGATTCTCCTCAGAGCCTATTTACTTCAGACTCCATTCACCTTTCTAACAGGAAACACCTCAATTAATTTCCAGACCACCCTCAACCTCTTCATCTCTCAGGTCAACTAGGAGCCTGACTGAAGCAGATATGGATAAGATGAAATTTCTCAGAACCCAGATTCAGTTGGGAGTCATGCTGTCTCCATTTCTCATCAGATTTATGAGCCTACCACCAGTCCAATCCCAACTTTGGTTTTCTACTCTGATCCACCCCCTGGTTTCATAGTCCCTGGACCTGAGAATTTCAAGTTTGTCTGTCTCAGGTCATAAGGCCTGGCCCTTATCATCTCTTCTCTGATCCAGATTGCTCCAACTCTTTCATAGCAGGAAGGATCTTGGAGCCGTAGTGCCTGCACTGAATCTGGAGAGTTCAACTCTGTTGTTTTCAGAGCCATATCTTCCTCTCAGAGCTGGACATCTCTACTCTGACCTCTTTGTCGAGGCAGGATATTGGGGATGCTGAGAGCCATCCTGGGCAGGTGGCTTCAGCACTTACCAAGTCAGTTTCTGGTTCCCCCATGACCGCTACCTTTGACGTAGTGGAGAAAGTGTTTTCCAACTTGCTTCCCTCGAATCCACCCCCTCCATAACTGTTACTTTGGATCCTTTTCATCCTGTTCCATCAGGACAGCTGGCCCGGTAAAGTCTGGAAACAGTCTATCACACAGGATTCTGCTCACACTTCTGTGTCCTCTCTAGAGCATCCCACTGGATAACCCCTTGGAAGCATGCATGCAAAAGGAGGCACCTAGATTCACTGCAGGAGTTTTTAATGGAAGGCACTGGCTTTGATGAAGGGGAGGGGTCCCCTATATCACCCCTTGAGGATGTCTCTTTCAGTGAAATCCTCGAAATTTTGAGTCAGAATGGTGGTTGGTCTTCCATGTCAGTGTTTCTCAAGGCTTTAGAAGCCAGCTCGGCTATGCCCTAGGTAGTCCCCCTGATGGATGAGATGGTGGACCCCATCTTCCCCTGGGCTTGGAAGGATCAAAATGTCATGGAGCCTATCCCCAAAAGACCAGATAAGTACCTTGCTGTGCCAAAGAATCCATCCCATTGGAGTAAGGGTCCCCCAGTGGATGCTATGGTTGTAGCAGTGACTGACAAGAAAGAACTTGCTGAGCAGATTTCTTCTATCCATCCCTCGAATAGAGTGTCCATGGCATTGGACAGATTTGATAAGCATGTTTACATGTCAGCTACCTTTGCCCTCAGGTCACTGAACTGCTTGGCACACATTACGAGATTTCGGAGGAAATTGATCAAGGAATTTTCGAATGCCCAGTCAAAGCCCATGTCTGCGGAGGACAAGAAAACAGTTTCTTCACAACTGGCCACCCTTCAGACCCTGTTGAATGCCTCCATGAGGTTGATTTCTCACACCTCAGAGGGTGCTTTGAGAGCTGCTGGTTCAGGAATTGCCATAAGAAGAAATGCCTGTATGCGCCTTTGTGATTTTTCAGAGCCCTTCAAGACATTATTTATCAATGCTCCCTTTGATGGATCCACCTTGTTTAGCCCTAAGGTGAAGGAAGCTCTCTCCATGAGCGAACAGGATGAGAAGACATAATCTGCCTTAGGCATGCATTTTTCTACTTCTCAGAGGACTTTTTTTCTCAGAACTGGAGCAGAGGTAGAAAGTTGTGGTCTTGCAGGATGCAAGGGTCTTCTACATATGAGGGAACTCTAATGGCAGACATTGCCCTAATGGCAGAGGTGGCCTGCAGCACCAGGGCTTCAGGGGTCAAACAGTCGTGAGGTGCTTATCTCTGCACCCAGAACGCTGTAAAATATCCAGAGGTCATAACATACCATTTTTCCTTCAACCATTCAATTTGAGCAAAAGGATTCCCAATGATCCCCCCCCCCCCCCGGCAATGGAAAGCAACAGCCATAGAAGTAGAAAAATTGTTGGCAGAAATGAGTCATCCAAGCTATCGCCCAGACCAGCAAGGATCTGGAACTTAGTCAAGATCCTTTTTAGTGCCAAAGAAAAATGAGGACCTAAGACCAATTTTGGAGCTCAGCAGTTTGAATCAATTTGCCAAACAGTCAAAGTTCCAAAAACTGAAATGACAAAGCAAACTAAGAAAAACACAAAAATGGATGGCAGGATATTATCATGGAAAATCCACAATTTATTCACTAAACCCAGAGCTCTTGTCTCTATAAAGTACAAGACTTCATAAGGTAAAATCACTAAATCCATCATTCTTTTTATATCCAAGCTAAATAGTCACATGATACCAAATTGATTAACCACAGCTACATAATTGACAGTTTAAACAAAGGTATTAATTTATTTATTTCAGTTTGATGACTGGGGAAGTCCACTGGGCCAAGAAGAGCCTGTTTTCAGTGGAGGCCCAGGGAGAAAAGCTCCAAGACACATTACAGACATATACAGTGTAGTAAAAGCATAGTAGTTAGGCTAAGAATACGTCATAATACATACATACATAATACATCGTAATTCAGCGTATTAATACAGAAAACAGTCTAAAATTATCTTCAAGCTGTGAATCCAGCACAATACAAATGGGGTAAAATATAATCATGAGAGGAGATCCAGCTAATGGAATGTCATTGTGAAATTTTTGTATGTAGAGAATTAGTTTCATTTTGATGTAGGAGAATCTTAACAGGATATTCATGGTGCAGAAGGAGATTGTCCAGGACTGTATAATGAGGTGTATTAGTAGGAGTAGCAATGGTGTGAGAAGTAAGTGATGAAAATGAGAGTGGGAGCGGGAATCTGAAGGTATAGAAGGGGGAGTTATGTCGGAGAGTGACATGGAGATGCCCATTTCAAAGATAAATGGGAGAACAAGAGAGATTTGAAGTTGGTATGGTTAGAAATATTGCGAAGGGGGGGGGGGGGGTTCCATAGTTTAGCTATGGAGCAGGATAGTAGAAGTTTGCCAGTGAGCGGTTAGGTATGTAGGATGTTAAGGTGGTAGTGAGAGAAAGGTGGCTGGAAGGTTTGACGATGAGCTTGTGGGCAGTGGTGAGCTGAAGGAATTTCAAGTAATTGGGTAGTTTGAGCCATTGCAGGGTAAGGAGAGAGTGGCAATGGTGGGTTGAGTTTTTAGAATTGGTCATGAATTTGCATATTTTATGGTAGCAAGACTTGAGTTTGGATTGTAGGCCGAGTTGGAGATTGCTTAACAGAAAAGCACCATACATAAGAGAGGGGGAAGGAGGTAGGAGGATGCTAATATTTGTCTGGTGGAGGGGCTGAGGTAACAGTTGTGCCTGTACAGGAGTCCTAGTTTTTGGTGAGGTTTTTAATGGTGGATTGGACATGGGTGTGAAATTTTAGAATTTCATCAATGGTGATGCTGAGCAGTTTGGTATTGGATACAATTGGACATGGGTGTGAAATTTTAGATTTTCATCAATGGTGATGCTGAGCAGTTTGGTATTGGATACAATTGGACATGGGTGTGAAATTTTAGATTTTTATCAATGGTGATGCTGAGCATTTTGGTATTGGATACAACTGGACAGGGGTGTGAAATTTTAGATTTTTATCAATGGTGATGCTGAGCAGTATGGTACTGGATACAATTTCGAGGGGGATGTTATTCTGGCAGAGTTTGGAGTATGTGTTTTTGTTGATAGTGGAGTTTCTAGAAGGAGTAAAAATCATCAGTTTAGTTTTATTAGCATTTAGGGCCAAGTGATTGCTTTGCATCCAGGTTTCTGTTTTAGAGAAGGCTGATTGGGTTTTTAAAAGTAGGTCAGAGGGGGAGTAAGCTAAGGAGATGACTGTTGAATCGTCTGCGTACTGGATGAATGAGGACTCAGGGATGGTGTGGTGGAAGTTTTTGATAAATATATTGAAGAGTAGAGGACCTAGAACAGAACCCTGGGGTACCCCGGTAGGGGTAGGTAAGAAGGGAAAGGTTGAGGATTTCCATTGTACAGCTTGTTGATGATCAGAGAGGTAGCTAGAGAACCAGGCTATGGTGGAGGGGGAGACAGTAGAGTTGAGATAGGAGTAAGGGGTGGGAGACGGTGTCAAAAGCTTATGATAGATCTAGGAAGAGGGTAGATTATGTGTTTGCTAGAGTCGCGTGCTTGGGTAATGGTTTTGAGAAAGGAAAGGAGGGAAGTCATGGTACTGTGACCAGGGCAGACGCCATGTTGAGTGGGGGTGAGAAGATTGCTTTGTGTTAGGTATGGTGTCAGTTGTGAATGGATAGCTTTTTCTAGTATTTTAGAAATTGGGGAAAGGATGGCAACAGGCCTGAAGTTGGCGCTGTCTGTGTTTTTGCCTCCCTTGTGGAGTGGGATGATGTAAGCATGGCACCAGATAGATGGTACATAGGATTCTTGGATGGATCTGTTTATTAGGATAGAACTGGGAATAGCTATGCTGTCTGCAGATAGTTTGAGGAAGGCTGATGGTAGATTATCAGGTGCATTGCAGCAAGATTTAAGTTTGAGGAGTAGTGTTTTATTGTATTTGTGGGGATGGGTTTTAGACTGAAAGGGGAGGAAGGAGATATGTGATCAGGGGAATGGAGGTGGGTGGGGTTGAGATTGGAGGGGGGGAGAGGGAAAGAGGAGGACAGTTTAGCAATACACTCCACAAAGGAGTTGAATTGGGTGGCTGTTTCAAGGTCGGTAAAGTTGGGGTTAGGACAGGGGTTATCTTTGTTTCCTGGGTGGAGAAGGGAGGAGATGGTGTCCCAAAATTTTTTAGGGTAAGTTGAGGGCTCTGATTGATGTTTGGAGTAGCATGCTTTGCAATATTTAGTTGTTAGTTTTTTTTTATGGAGTTTCGTAGCTGTTTGAATTCTAGTAAGGAGTTAGTTTTTTTTCTGGTATTGCTGTCCATTTTTTTGTCTCTTTGTTGCATTGCTAGTTTGGTTTCTTTTGAAAGCCAGGGACAGGGATTGGACTTGACCCATTTGGTTCTAAGGGAAGCGTGATGGTTTAATAGGTTTAGGAATGACTCATTGAAGTAGGTTACGTCATTGTCGAGGGGTAGGGTTCTTAGAGGGGTCCGGTCGGTATGCTTTAGACATTCGAAGAAGGTTTGGGTGTTGAAAAAGGAGAAGTTGTGGGTTTGAATGTAGTGGTGTTGCTTTTGAAGAGGAGAGGGGAGACAGATGGTGAAAGCTGGCAGGTGGTCACTGAGGTGGTCAGGAAGGATTCCAGCATTTGCGATGAGGTTGGGATGGGATGTTAAAAGATCCAGATGGTGCCGGAGGCCCCTTCTTTGTTTAGCCTGGTTCAAGAGTTTATTAATTGGGAGAAGTTGAACAGGTTGATTGTGTGAGATGGGGCTTGAGAATTAATATAGGCCCAGTTAATGTTCATATCACCTAGGATATAGGTTTCGTTTTTGATAGTAGAGGAAAATCAGGAGAGGATGTCTTCTAGTGTTTGGATATTATTGCCAGGGGGAATATAGAGGGCTCCTATACATATGGACTTGCGGTTGTTGATTTTTAATAGACCTATAGTTATTTCAGTGTTGGCAAAGTTGGGAATATGATTGGTGTATGGGGTAATGGTATGGGAGGAGGGATAGATAATAGCTACACCTCCACCTTTCTTATGTAGTAAGTCATTGCGAATCATTTGGTAGCCTGGAGGAAGGATTTCGTTGTCTATGGGTTTAAGCCAGATTCTATCTCTAATCCTTCTCTCATATTTTCCAATATAACATGCAGGGCATTTTTGGCAAAGGGCTCCATAAACAATACCAGTACTATTACAGTTGTATTGTCCTTTGATTCTAAACTAATTGCAATTAATTTCAAAAAATTCTCCTACGTCAATACATTTGAAAAAGTTCCAGATAGTCACGGTTTAGTCCATTCTGCTGCTGGTGCACAATTTATGCTAAACAAAATATAAGAATATATAAATATATGTTCGTAAAAAATTATAGTTATCTAACCTGGGCTTTTAGTTTTAAAAGGCAGCCTAAAGATGTCAGTTCATTCAGCCCCAGCCCACCCGACTGCATTAAAATATAAGATCCAATAGAGTTTATGTTTCTCTACATATAAAGACCATGGTCCACCCCTCATACTATGCTCTACTTGTTCAGTAACAATAAATTTAAAATTTTGCCTTGAATGGTTTAAACATGTTTGTATCATGCATTTTTCATTTTACCCTTTTGAATATCATATTGCTATTGATGCTCGTAGACTACCTCTAAGCCTTCTCTCAGATTCTCCAATATAAAATGCAGGGCATTTTTGACAAAGGGCTCCATAAACAATACCAGTACTTTTACAGTTGTACTTTCCTTTGATTCTAAAATAATTACCATTAATTTCAAAAAATAACCCTACATCAATAAATTTGAAAAAGTTCCAGATGATCATGGTTCAGTCCGTTCTGCTGCTGGTGCGCAAGGATGATTGGATGTGCTCTATAGATCTGCAGGATGAGTAACTATCACATCAAAATAGACAGGCTGTCCAGGAGATACCTGTACTTCCGGCTGGTAGCCAGTTACTACTAATCCAGGGCCCTGCCCTTTGGTCTCACCACAGCCCTCAAAGTGTTCACCAAATGCATGTCAGTGGTTGCCGCTCACTTGAGACTGCTAGGATTCCGGGTGTTTCCTTGTCTTGATGACTCTTCTGCCACCAAGACACTATTGATTCAAGCCAGGGACTACTTGCTCCAACTATGTTTTCAACTAGGAATCACAGTGAACTACCCCAAGTCTCCCACTCAAGTCCAGGAATTCATTGGTGCTCATCTGGATACGGTGGCACAGATTGCAAGCTTACCACAGACAAGGTTGACCACATTGCCGAGCCAAGCATCACACATTAACTCTCTTCCTTCCTCTCCAGCCAGGTTAGTCTTGCAACTTCTTGGGTCTGTGGTGTCTTCCATATTTCTGGTTACCTTCAGCAATATTTCACATGAGGGTACTGCAGTGGATGCTTGCAGTGCAAGGGTCAGTAGGACTTCAGCCTCTGACCACACCGATTCAAATTACAAAGGTTTGTAGAGAGCTCATAGCCTGTTGGATTCATACAGAAGCTGTTTCTCAGGGCCACCCTTTTATCCTTCCTGGGC
The DNA here is from genome assembly GCF_019279795.1 of Protopterus annectens. Lineage (NCBI taxonomy): Eukaryota > Metazoa > Chordata > Ceratodontiformes > Protopteridae > Protopterus > Protopterus annectens. The sequence continues at coordinate 14,121,838 of NC_056726.1, forward strand.
CCAAAGCCACAGTGACTGTGGATGCCTCATAACTAGGGTGGTGGTGGGGGCATTATTTGGTAAGAACAGTTCAGTCATATGGTGTCTGTTGGACGTCAATCTTCACATCATTGTCCTGGAAATGACAGCAGTCCTATTAGCATTGTAGGTGATGTTCTTCCTCTAGAGATGACTGCTGTTCAGATGAACAACATGTCAGTGGTCTGGTACATCAGCAAATGGGAGGAACTTGATCCTACCCCTCCTGTCAAGAAACATTGAGTGTGTGGCAGTGGGTGAAATCTTCTGGCCTTTTATTGCTGGAAATGCATATTACGGGGAAGTCCAGGATTCTAGCAGACAAACTGAGGATGTCCATTTCACTGTCTCACAAGTGGTCTCTCAGCACATTAGTGACGAAAAGGATTTTTCACTAATGGGGCCAACTGTACTGCGATCTCTTTGCCTCTCCTCAAAATTCCAAGTGTAGCAGGTACTTTGCCCTCATCCTTCTAGAGAGGGAGTCACTGAGAGATTCTGTGATTCACAGTTGCCCCCCTAGTCTCCTCTACACCCCCAACCCTCTCATTCCCAAGTTTCTTCAGAAAGCATTTCAGGGTAAGAACAAAATAATCCTCATTGTGCCATTCTGACTTTGACAAGTGTGGTTCCTTTTCCTCTGTCCTCATCTGGTACACCCACCCTGAGTGCTTGATCCTTCTCAGGATCTTCTTTCCCACCCACTCGGGATACCTCACCTGTATATTCGAACTCTAATATTGACTGCATGGTTTTTCCACTTCCAGTGATGGCTAGACTGTCCAGGCTTTTTACTTTGACCACCTGTTAAGGATCCTTCTCCCCCATGGAATTTAACACTACTTCTTCAGGCTTTGACACAGTCTCCTTTTAAGCTCTGTGCCCAGACGGACTTAAAGTTTTTGTCTTGGAAAACCATTTTCTGGTTGCAATTACATCAGCTGGATGAGTATCAGAACTCCAGACAACTCTCTTCCCAGCCACTGTATCTGATATTTAATAAGGATAGGATGTCCCTTAGGACTAACTCTTCTTTCCTACCTAAGGTGACATTGGAGATGGTTATCAACCATTCCACCAACCTACTTTTTTCTTTCCTAGCTTTTCCAACAAGGGAGAATACACACTGCACCTGTTGGCTGTTCTCAGACAGCTCAGATTCTATCTCCATAGAACTAAAGAGTTTAGGAAAGCAGACCAATTGTTTATATTCTTTTCCAAGACTAAATTGGGCAATGAGTTATCAAAAGTAATTTTAGCCAGGTGGCTCACTGACTGCATTTCTTTTGTTTATAAGAATAAATGTTTGACTTTACCTAAACTTCCTGTGGCTCATTCCACCAGCTCTGTGGCCACTTCATTTGCTTTCTGGTACAGGGCTTCCATAGATGACATTTGTGCAGCTGCCACTTGGTCCACTGTTCATACCAGTTGCTCATTATAAATTGGACATTTTAGTTAAGGATGGAGCAGTGTTTGGCACCACTGTACTCTGAATATCCTTCCTCGAGAACCACCCATGGGATTTTCAGTAGTTAGAGACATTGTCCAGTCGGTTGAGGAGCAGATGAAAAAGACAACAAGATACAAAAGTTAATGTACTTGCCATAACATTGCACTTATGTTATCTGTTTTCATCCTTCATTTGGAAGTTGATCACTTGGGCTCCTAGTTTGTCCTGAGGAGTGATTCCTGCCTGCCTTGCTAAATGAGCTGCAGCTGTTCTCTTCCTTCTGACTGTTCTAACTACAATGTGGTTTAATTTTAGAGTGTGTTTTTGACTGGGTACCTTCTTTTGTTGCAAGATGGTAGGTTGACTAGGGGGCAAACTCGATCTGAGGTAATGTAGGCGTAGGATATGATTATGGGTAAGGGGAAGAAATCGAACTATGGAGCCAAAGTCTATTGAAGTGTCCAAAGCTAGATCAGAGATTGGGTCCAAAACCCATTGGCTGAGGAAAGATGAAAACAGACAGCTCAGATGCACCATTATGGTGAGTGCATAACATTTGTTTGCTAGAGCAGTGGTCCCCAACCACCAGGCTGCGGACCGGTACTGGGCCGTGGAGCACTTGGTACTGGGCTGTCAGGTAAGTGAATGCCTGTATGAGTGTGTTTATGTGTCTGCATGTGTGAGTGAATGTGTGCATAAAAGCAAAAGAATGTGTGTGTGTGTGTGTGTGTGTGTGTGTGTGTGTGTGTGTGTGTGTGTGTGTGTGTGTGCATGTGTGTTGTAAGAGTGAGAGCAATGTGTGAATGAATGCAGGTATGAATGAGGAAGTGACTGTGTGTGTGTGTATGTGTGAGATCAGGAGAGTGAGAGCAATGTATGAATGAATGTGTAAGTGGGTGTGTGGCGTGTGGGTGTGACAGTGTGAGCAATGTATGAATGAATGCGCAAGTGTTTGTGTGGCATGTGGGTGTGACAGACAGCGATGTGTGAATGAATGCAGGTATGAATGAGGAAGTGGCTGTGTGTGTGTGAGATCGGGAGAGTGAGAGCGATGTGTGAATGAATGCAGGTATGAATGGAGGCTGTGTGTGTATGTCAGATCAGGAGAGTGACAGCGATATGTGTGTGTGTGTGTGTGTGTGTGTGTGTGTGTGTGTGTGTGTGTACGAAAGGTACACAAACCTCATCACTGCTGCCTCCAACGATCACTCTCACTCTTCATTCTCTCTCTCTCCCCCTCTGTCAGACACACACACACACACACACACACACACACACACACACACACACACCATACCTGTCAACCTCTTAGTAGTGCAAAAAATCTGGACAAAGCCTAATAGAATGGGGGGACAAATAGGGACAGATTTTAAATATTACTCTTAAAACCATAGAAAGTTGCTAGAATAACAGGATTTGTCTTATGCATTTTTCTGAAGGATATGAGGTCTGAAATACAAATGTCTATCATTACTTAATATCTTCAGTCCTCAGATCATCCCAGTGATTTGCCAGAAAAACACAAAGGTTTTGAGGATCAGACCAAAACTCAGAGGGAAAAATCTGGGCATTCTACGAAAATCTGTACAGTTGAGAGGTATGAATACCTCTCAGCCTCTTACAGATCAAAAAATCTGGACAAAGCCAAAAATAATGGGGGGGGGGCAAAGGCCCAAAATAGGGACCCTTTTAAGTACTGCTCTTACAGACTTCGAAAGTTGATAGAAATACAGGTTTTGCATTAGCATGAATTTTCTGAAGGGTATGAAATATGAAACTCAACTGTCTGTCATTATTTTCTGACTTCAGCCTCAATGATTTGCCAGTGATTTGCCAGAAAACAACAATTTTATGAGAAAAAGATCAAAAACATGAGGCAAAAATCTGAACATTCTGTGAAAATATGTACAGTTGAGAGGTATGCTGGACAGAGTCAAATAATGGGGACAGATTTTAAATATTGCTCTTATAAAGTCAATAAGGTTGCCGTTAGGTTTATGTACCTCTTAACCATAGTAGATCAATGCTATGCTGTTAAGCAGAATGTACACTTTTTTTTTTTTTTTTTGGTAATTATTGCCAGCAGTCTTTTTATTGTACTTTGGAGCTTTTCTCCCTAGGTCTGGCCTCCTCTTTAAATATCAAATAAATATCTACATTATTATGCGTGCCGCGAGATGGCCAGTCATGTAAAATTGTCTTACATTGATACCGGTCCTTGGTGCAGAAAAGGTTGGTGACCACTGTGCTAGAGGAATACCAATGTAAGAGTTTTCCTGATATCCTTCAACCCTGTTTATCCTAAAATTTATTTAAAAAAAGCAATGGCATGGAGGCTATAAGCAGTAAGGGGAGGGCCTCCCAGTGCCAAGTACAGTCCAAAAAATCTGTATTACTACTTGCTCCTTCTGTGCTGGAAATGCATTTAATCTATCCTTCAATCTAGGCCTTCATATTCCCCAGTTGGCATCAGGTTTTCTCAGGTAGATGGATGATTCTGAGATATTCCACCAGAAATCCAAATCCCCCTTTTCTTTTTCTGAGGATCCCTCCTCATGCTATAAACCAACAGTTATTTTTCCTCAAAATTCTTGAGTTAATGCTGTCTTAAGTGGCCATAGTACTTGTGTCCCCAGGTCTGAGAGAGAAATAATCTTTTGGTGCCAAAGAAAGAAGGAACTTGGAGAGCAGTTACAGACCTTTTCTTTTTACTATACCCAGTTTCATAGTAAGATTAGATTAAATGCTGATTATCATCTCATTCCAAACCATGTTTTTGTTTTGTGTGTCTGCCTTCACCCTTTGGGCAACCCTTTGCACTAAGGATATTTACAAAGTGTCTGGCCCCAGTAATTACCTACTTTAGACTGCAAGACAATCACCTTTCCATTTTTGGGAAATTGTCTTATTTGCAGACTTTTTCCCGAAATGTTAGGACTGTTTGACATGCGTCAGAGAGTTTCTTTTAAAATGGGGGTTTTAGGTGAACTTTCTGAAATCATCTTTATTTACTTCCAACAGATGAATTTTTTTTAAGAAGTCTTTGAATGCATCCTTAGGAAGAAAGTCTTCCTTGGAGGTAGAGTAGAACTGTACAGAAAAGCCCCTATCTTTTCCAACCAGACACAGATTTCTGCATAGGAATATGTCATGATTCTGGGTTTTATGGCCTCTGTCATTATGATTCCTTGGGCAAAACTTAAGATGAGAAAATTGCAGTGGTACTGCTAGTCAAGTCTGTCCCCTGTATCTGCACCCTTTATCCTTTCAGATTCCACTGTTGGGGTTTGTAAGAAGGAAGTTACAGTGGTGGGAAGACCAAGCATCTCTTGATCCAGGTCTCCCCTTCTCCCTTCCATCTTTTTGCCGTGTCACATCTTATGATTCAGAGTTTGTCTGTGGGACTGTATCAAAAGGATTAAAAGTACAGTGTCTGTGAAACAAAAAAGACAGACAAAAACACATACATTTCAAGAAGTAAACAGATATCAATGCTCTTTAGGTCTTGCGTCATCGTTAATCCTTAGGACAAGTTAGCTCATCTTATCACCTTTGTAAAATTGTCACGATTGTGTGGGAGGTAGCATCTCAGCTCATTTGACATTTCAGACTTCATACCTTCAGTCAGAGCAAAACATTATAGCAGACAAGCTGATCAGGACCCAATAAGAACCAATTCCTTTGTCTTCCAGGCTTAGCAGCAAGTATGGGGAGTGGCAGTGCTTTCATCTTGAGGCTTCACTGAGCCTTAATATAGCACCAAGACTATTTCTCCCCAGTTGCCATAAACACTGTTCAAAACTCTCGGTGTGCATACTGTTTTATGCTTTACTTCTACAATGATTACAGATATTTGGTTTTAATTTACAACTTTTATTTCAAATTTTAGGGCCTCAGGGCCAATAGCCTAGTAACCTCCTATTTTATAGCACAAACACTCAGACATTTGCTAAACTTAAACAAAGCAATAGTCTTACAATGAAAACAGACTTAGCATTAAAACTTCTCTACCTTTGAAACTTACATTCACTGAAACAGCATTGAAACCCACATTCAAAGAAAATGCATCTGGCCAGTGGCAGGTTAAGTTTACCTTTGGACTGTTTTCAAATCATAGGCCCCTTGCACATATTTCAGAGCCATACATAACTGCTTTGAATCACCTTCCTGATTGTATTAATTACAGGGCCGGCCTTAGCTGAAACGGCACCCTAGGCTAGGATTACCACCTGTCCCACTTTGAGAGGGACAGTCCCTCTTTGGGCAGTTGTGTCCTGACAAAAAATATTAAAAAGGGCAAATGTCCTGAGATTGTAGGACATAATTATGTCCCATATTTTATGTAATAGTTGCATAAAATAGTTATTTCTGTATTTAAAATACATAAATGTTACAAGAAACATAATACGCAACTAAACTGCTACAAGAATAAGCTTTTATTTAGGAAACAAAGTTAAGTTCTATCCTTTGTACTGACTGTGGGTATGTGTCGGCCTGTAAAATCTGATGTGTGTCCCAAAAATGTCCCACTTTGGCCATTTGAAAAGGTGGCAACCCTACCCTAGGCGAAGTAGTGCTCCGGCACCCCTTAAGCCCCACCCACAACACACTCAAGAAACACCCCTATTTCAGCCACACCCACAGGCAGGTCACTCCCCAAGAAAGCCACTCCAGTCATTTCCTTAAATCATTTAAATGCATAAAAAGAAAAAAAGATACCTTGTAATGTAGTTAATCTACAACTACCTTTGTGTATGTGTTTCCTACTGTAAATACCAGAGCTGGATCATGGTCAAATAGGGCCCTAGGCAGGGTAATAGCCCCCAGAGCAGCCCCTTCTGCAGCAATTCCCCCCCCCCCAGCAGCAGCAGCTCCCTCCCCAGCCACTCCAGTGTTACATTACTTGGCTATTTCTCCTCATTTACCATAAACACTGTTCAAACCTGTCGGTGTGCACCACTGTTTTCTTATTCACTTCTGCAATGATTATAATTATTGAAATAAAATAGAAAAAACACAGCCATTTGCTAAACAAACAATACAATCTCACAATGAAAACAGATTTAGGATGAGCAGTAAAACTTCTCTGCCCTTGAAACTCACATTCATTGAAACAGCATTAAAACCCGCATTCAAATAAAATGCATCTGGTCAGTGGAGAATTAAGTTTACCAAACTACAGGCTCCTTGAACACATTCTTATGGCCATGCATATATGTATGTGTTGACTGACCTTCCTGATTGTATTAAACTATATTCCTTGTATAATAAAGCACCACCTATTAGTGTGCGTTTTAAAGTTGTAGTTTTGAACATTTTTCCAGTAAGTAACGAAACGAAATGTATGACCCAATAATGACAAAACTGCCCATTTCAGAACATTTTAATCATAAAAGGCCACACACTTCTGTCATTACAATCCACGAGTATAAGTCAATAAGCACAATCTCCACAGAAGTAAAATTCATCCGAATAATTCTACATTAGAGATTTCTAACTAATAAAAGGCTGTTACTGCCTAACAACTTTACATTTCAGTGTCTCATATACAAATTCAGTGCTTGCTGCCCTTGAAGAATGAATTGCCTATGTTACAAAAAAGAAAAGGATATATCGGTAATGTTGCAATAGGGAATGACTGAGACCCTGACACACAAGTTCATAGTTACTAGCCATCTTATACAAAGGAGAGCACACTAAAGAAATGCAGAACCCCTAGCCCCGTAAAATGCACCAAATCGGCAACTAGGTTATTGCATACCATACCTCCATTACCTCTCAAACTCTTAGCACAAGAAGAAAGTTGCTAGAATTACGGCATTTGTATTGGCATACATTTTCTGAATGAAATGAAGGTTGAAATTCAAATGTATGACATTTAGTTATTTAAATCCTCAGTGATTTGCCAGAAAACTACAAATTTTGAGGAATAGGTCAAAAATATGAGGCACAAATCTGAACAGTTGAGAGGTATGCATACTTCTCAACCTCTTAGTGCAAGAAATCTGGACAAAGCCTAACATAATATGGATGCAGTGGCTGAAAACATAGGGATAGATTTTAAATATTGCACTTTAAGTTGCTAGAATAACAGGATTTGTGTTAACTTGCATTTCATGAAGAAAAAAAAAGCCACAATGGGGAAAGATCATTTTGTAAAGCACTGCATTTAGAAATGGGAAAAGAAAGAGCAGCTCAAGAAAGATTTCAGGAGTAGCCCACAGACTTGGTGTCAAAAAGAGGTATACTTTTTTTTTTTTTTTTTTTTTATACAAGCTTCAAATAGTGCATTGGTTTACTCCCATGGCAGGTTGAGTATCCACTGGACTTGGTGGATTATCAGAGCCCATTTTACTATGGATCATTAGTGTTTTTAAAGCCACTGCAACATTTTCAGAATATTACCACGTGAATCAGGAACAAAGCCAAAAGTACTATGGGAGAAGAGCAAAATGATCCAGACTCAGGGACGCATTTAAACTTTTATATATATAGTTGCTTATACAGATTTTGCATTAGCATGCCCATTTTGAAGAATATAAACTATGACTCCAGTGTCTTCCATCCTTTAGTAATAGCAATCCTCAAGAATCAGTGCAAGACCAAAAAGAAAAGAAAAATTTTAAATATGTCTATATACTCATATCTCTCTATATTTATCTATCTGTATATCTTCTCTATATCTAGATAAATCCATATTTATATATATCAGAGGCATAGCTGGTTCAAACTCCTTGCTCAAACTGAAGAACAAAAAAAAAGGGCAGCTCTGATACACTGCTTATGGCAGTCTGAAGCAAAGGCAATAGTTGCATATGGAAAATTGAATACATACCTCTCAACTGTACAGATTTCACAGAATGTTCAGACTTTTTCCTCCTACTTTTCTGGCAAATAGCTGAGGATTAAAGTAATTAAATAATGACAAACATTTGAGTTTAAGACTCCACATCCTTTAGAAAATTCATGCTAATGCAAAACCTATTATTCTAACAACAAATTTCCTAGTACTACTTTTACATTTCTTTAATCTATGTATGCGTATAAAGAAAGAGAGTTTTTTTTTTTAAACAACGCCCTCCTGTTTGTGCTTTTGTACACATAAATGAAAACATGTTGCGACTCCATTGTTTTAGCAAGTATTATTTTTGCATAAATCACAAAATGAAGTTATGTTGCCATGTTAAAAAGAGTTCACCAGTAACGTGTGTTAGTACCTATTCTGACACACACCGTTTACATACATGCCTAGAATTATTCAGATGAATTTTACTTCTGCGGAGATTGTGCTTATTGACTGATACTCGTGGATTGTAATGACAGAAGTCTGAGTGGCCTTTTATGATTAAAATGTTCTGAACTGGGCAGTTTTGTCATTATTGGGTCATACATTTCATTTCATTGCATTACATTGTCTTACATACAGTACAGCAAGAAACAAAGTCATAATATATCAAGATTTGCAGGCATAAATGAGCACAGTGTGGAGGAAAAATGTCCAGACAGTTCCAATAGTAGTAGTAGGAACAATGGGTCGAGAAAAAAACTAGTCTTTTCTAGACATTCTAGCCATAAATGCAACTCCGTATGAATTGCAGGAATTAATTATTGGCCCATTGTGGGTGCTACGAAGAACACTTTTGGATAACAATTCCAAATCACTCCCTAAACCTAAATTCCCTTACACCTCCTGCACACTATAGCTCAGTAAACTGGAAATTCCCAAACCCTTCTCTAACCCTAATGTTCTTATCACTCTCTCAACCCAAAATCCCCCTTCTTCTCCCTAAACCTATATTACCCTTCAAACTCTGGTCCACAACCTCCCTCTAAACCAAAAATCTCCACCCTAACACTGAAAGCCCATCATTCCATAAAATGTAAATTCCCTATCCCCTTCCCCAATATTTCTTTACACCATAAGCCTAAAATTCTTGTCCCTACTCCACTCTCTGTTCCCATACTGATACCTAAAGGTAGAAACGCTGCAAAACAGCAAACCACTTCCACCTATGTTCCAACTCCAAGCACATACACAGTCACCTGGCCCCCATCCAATAGTGGTTAAAAACCAAGAAAGGCTTGCCACTCCATTAAAAACACCTGAAGCCAAGGGCACACTCACTCAGCCGGCACCTTCCATCTGTTGCAAACCCTGGCCATCGAGATAAGAAGACTGTCAAAAGTGCTCCTATCTTTCTGCAATACCTTATATACAACATTCTAACCACTCTTTGCAAGCCATGCTTTCCACTGCTCCCCACGTTCTCATTTGAAGCTACACACCTAACGAGTTTCTTCCCTGAAGAGCTGTTAAGAAATTCTAAACCAACCGGATATTTACATGGAAGCAAAGGCTCACAGTCGCAACTTCCCTTTGCTAAAAACATCTTGCATCTATCTGCGCGTACTAACAGCATAAATTCAACTTCAGACTTGTTGCATGTCATTATGTAGTCACATTATTTACCAACAGCATATGACAAAGATCTGACAGCAACATGCCCATGGGAATGTCATCTGGGCTGTTTTTTCAGGTTACACACCTGAGACACCTGCTCCCTTACTCTCTTGACACAGCAAGTTCAGCTTTCTCATTATACGGCCTTCACCAAATAAATACAGCTAAAAGTGATCTGCCATAAAGGAGCTGTGCAGTCTCCACACATACCCCACACGGATTAAACAATTAAAAAAGACACAATCCAAAAGATTATCTACTTTATTTTTATAACATCAACTGCACGCACCGTGGCGCAAAATGCAAGCAAGTTAAAATATAGAACGAAAACGTAGCTAATGCAGACGTTCAGTTTCACAATACTGCAGCTAAAACCATAAACGATGAAGCAGAGTACAGGCGAAACAGAAGACACATATAATTTTATTCCGGAATACTACAAGTGTACGCCAATCAATAACTTTACCACTTTTTCAGAATTGCCTCCACACAAACCGCATACAATTTCTAAACTACTACGTACATCGTTAAGTACAAATCCAAAGCTCGGTTATGATTACAAACTTTTTCCTCGTGTTTGTAAAACTCTAAGTTCCACTGGCTACCAGCTCAGAAGCCATAATTTATTTTCCTAATATCAGCCCCGCTGTGTATTTCTCCACCCAAAACAGAGATGAATGACACACTAGGAAAGAGAATACAGCAAGTTCTGTGAGATAACTGCCGTTGTGGAACTACGCCTCTTCCTGACAGCCATGTTGTTGTGTGAGGGACAAGTCACGTATGTTCATCAGGAAATGTTTGTAATTATTATTATTATTTTTTAATATTGTAATCGTTCTTAGTTATCAAGCTATAAAAGTGGGAGGGCGCTTACCCTTCCCCCTCTCCCTATTGTTTTGGTGCCCGTCACTCAGACAGGGTGCCGAAAAGATAGCAAAATAATAAAATAAATGAATACATAAAATGCGCCCTTTACGAGGCCGGCCTGTATGGTGCCCTAGGCGGTCACCTAGTTTGCCTATGCCTAAGGTCGGCCATGATTAATTATAATATATAATTGAATTATATCCCTTGTTAATACAGCACCACTTAGAGAGTGTGTTTTATAGTTTTGAACATTTTTTCCAGTAAGCAGTGAAACAAAACATATGAACCAATAATGACAAATTGCCCAATTCAGAACATTTCAACCATAAAAGGCCACTTAAACATCTATCATTACAGTCCACCAATATCAGTCAATATGCACAATCTCTGCAAAAGTAAAAGTCATCTGAATAATTTCACATTAAAGAGATCTGAAACTAATGGAGAGGTTGTTAGAAAACAGCTTTATATTTCAGTGTTTCATCTGCACAAATTCAGTGCCTGCTGCCCTTAAACAATAAATTGCCTATATTGCATTAAAAAAAAAATGCTAAGTTTGTATATTGCAATCGGAATAAGTGGCAAGCGGAAACACAGGTTCATAGTTACTAGGCATCTCATTCAAAGGAGGACATACTCAGGACTGCAGCACTCCACCCCCTTAAAATACAAATCTATATGCAGTGGGAGTAGAACCTACAGCCCTCTACATCAAGATGCAAGTATGCTACCTGCTGTGCTACTTAGACCGTTTTGAAATTCTACACCACAACAGTGATACTATTTGCTAAACAAAACAGTTGCACATTTTAAGCAGACTTAGCACGAGCAGTAATAAACTTCTCTTCTCTTGAAGCTCACAATTCCTTGAAAATAAATTCCACCTGCTAACTCTAAATAGGGCATTTCACTCTCTCTCACACACACATACCTCAGCCTCTGTGAAAATCTGTACAGTTGAGAGGTATGACACACACATCCATCCCCCGACCTCCTTAGAAAGTGGATAAAACAAAATTGTTTGCATTAGTACGCATTTTCTGAGGATATGAAGTCTAAAACTCAACTTCAGTCTTCAATAATTTGCCAGAAAAAAAACACAATTTTATGAGAAACAATCAGAATATATGAGGCAAAAATCTGGATAATTGTGAGGTATGACCCCCCCCCCCCATACACCCATCCCTCCCCCTTACAAACACACACACACACCCTTAGTAAATGGAATCTCTGCATAGAGATTAATCCACACACACGCCCCTTAGTAAACGGAATCTCTGCACAGAGATTAATCCAAACACAGTGGACCTTAGAAAAACAGAGCACTTCTGCCTGCACATAAACTAAAACAGCAGTGCATAAACCAACCCAGCATAAGCCTGCGTAGAGATTAACACACACACCTTAGTAAATGGAGTCTGCATGGAGATGAATCCAAAAACAACAGAGCACTTCTGCCTGCACATAAACTAAACCAGCAGTGCATAAACCAACCCAGCATAAGCCTGCGTAGAGATTAACACACACATCTTAGTAAATGGAGTCTGCATAGAGATGAATCCAAAAACAACAGAGCACTTCTGCCTGCACATAAACTAAAACAGCACAGCACAAGCCAAGACTGGGCATTGACAACAGCTTGTTCCTTAGTTCCTTAGTTCTTCATGTTTACAGTAACACGTTGCTTACATAAAGGGCTGTAAATATGTAAGTAGGATTGTAAAAGCCTGTTAAATATAAGAAAAACACTTACACATTAAATGGAGCAAGAAAAAGATTACATTATTTCATAATTATTCCGAAGTAATAACAAGGATATGAGAAACGATCAGAAAACGGCGACGGTCTTTGCATCATTCTGCAAAAGGAAACTTCCCAACAATCACAAAACCATATATTCAGCATTTCGGACTAAATATGAGCACTGCTGTGAGATATCCATATGTTAGCAAGAATCTGTTACAGACTAAAATTAAAAAGTAAACTTTCCCCTACATTTTAAGTTGGTACTGACTATATCAAACAGTGCTTTACTCTTTTACGTTTCTCTCCACAAGACGTGACACTCACCCCTACGCCATCTTGACGCTGTCCCCACAGCAACATAAATTAAGAACAATAGGAGCTTCAGACATTTTAGTCTATGTTTTTGAAGGTAGTACGAGCATAGCTCTTAACCTTCCATCTCCAACATGAGGAACATTCGCCATCATAATGTGGAACACAAACTAAGAGCTTACTAACAACTTCCAGCTAGGAAGGACATAGGATGGTTAAATATGCTGTTTTTACTTATAAACAAGATATTTTAATTAATATGATTTATTTCTTTTTACAATGGATATCAGCTAAAAGAATTGCTAACACTGAATGTGTAACAGACCCTTTTCCGTGTGAAACTTCGAGGACCATGAACGTTTTAAGACCCCACATAAGGTACGTTCCCCATGATGAGCATGAGTTTGGAGTGACAAACATCGCTCATAAACATTCGTGTATGTAAAACATTCAGGTGACACGTGCGAATTTCCTATAGCCTGTTAACTGTTCATAAATACCAGTTTTAAGTATAGTGTGTATATAAACAAAACGGAGCCTCTGCTGTATACAAATAAACAAAATGGAGCACTTCTCTGGCAGAAAAATCTTTACTTCAGCCTGCAGAGATAGAAACGGAGCCTCTGCTATATATAAATAAACAAAACGGAGCACTTCTCTGGCAGAAAAATCCTTATCTCAGCCTGCATATAAACTAAAACAGCAGTACATAAATGGATCACTATGACTCTGGCAACCTCCGCACACTTTTGTGTTTGAATTTACGTCAACGTGCAATGCACGCATGGGTCCTGTAGGTTTCACAGCTGTAAAAGGGGGGGGGGAGCTCCCTCCCCCTCGCTCTATGGTTCTGGTGCCTATCGATGCAAAGGGCGTTCTTAAAGAGGAATGCCCTTTAAAAAAAAACTTTTTTTTTTTTTAAATTAAAATAAAATTAATTTCTCGGCCAGCCAGTTCCAGGGGGGTGCAAGTGCACCCCCTAGCACCTGCCTGCGGGCGCCCTTGCACCAAGGGGACTTAGGGTTCTCACCATGCCCAGTTATGGGCAAGCTTATCCTGAGTTACTTAGGCACTAACAGTTACTTAACCTTGAGTGCAGCGCTAAATATATGCAGCTCCTTATCGAATTTTTTAGACCAGAGGAGCTAAAACTATCTAATGAAATCACTGAGTTGCAAAACATTATTAACAATACCTATTCAGGTGAACTTGTTGGTGATAAAATGGACGCGCTGTTTGAAAATATTACTAGTTAGGACAAGAGACTTTCTGCTACCAAAAACAAAAAATTGCAAAGGGATTTGAAGGGTTTTAAAGAAGGTAATGTCTTCTTTTGGGTAAATGAAAGGTTAATACTAACTCCAACATACAGCATATAACAGGAAATGGGCGGAGCTCTGTAAGACATATAACTACATTGCATTCAACTATTTCAGATGAACAATCAGCATATGCAAATTCTTTTAAAACTACCACTTCTACTGAACCCACAGAACTGTTGCCCAATGTCTCTATCGTTCCTGTTAGTGAGGGAATTGTTTCAGAGGTTAACCTAAATACATCTGTAGCTGCTGTAAGCAGTCACTCTAATGCTAGCACAAGCACTGCAGCTGTTAGACCTAAAACAAGCGTGGCTTCCAGTGAGAGTTTGAATTCCACAGAGCAGGCCTCTGTGCTATCAGGCTCCACCCGTGGACATTTTTTATTGAAAGAACCTCTGCCTATAAGAGGCAGATCGAGGAATCGCCTGCAAAATCAACGTACACGACGACTACACAGCCAGGAGGACGAAATAAGGTCAGGAAGGAGATACAAACAAGCTTAGTTCACAATATCTCTACTTTAACTGACTCACAATTATCTGTGTTAAACAGAGGTTTAACCTTTGTTCGGCTCAAAGAATGGACATAACAGAGGTAATCAAAGACCTACACCTTTTTGCAGAACTATTACACTTAAAGCTATGTTTTGCAATTCTAATAATGCTGATTGTATATTTAGAAAGCCCAGCACTTACATACCACCTAGTAATTCTGTTATAGCTCTATTTATTAACCTTTGTGAAAAACAACTTAGAGAGAAGTCTCTAGATAAGCAAACTAATAATTTTAGTAATTTATCAGCTGCAGAGATACAAGCTCTAGTTGAATTGAAAGAACTAAATAGTATAGAAATACATCCAGCTGATAAAGGAGGTGGTATTGTTATCGACAAGGACAAATATATAGAATCTATGTTAAGTCATCTCAGTGACGTTGATACATATGCTGTCTTACCTATGCATATACTTAGTAGTGTCATAGAAAAAGTACAGTTTTTGATCTTTGATTTATTAATAACAGGCATGATATCTGAGCAACTGTTTGAGTATTTCAAGGTAGAACATCCAACAGTCCCTTTGATATATGGTCTACCTAAAATACATAAGAATCCTTTAACTCCACCTATGCGCCCTATAGTTTCAGGCCGAGGATGGGTAACTGAGCCACTTTCTATCTTTGTAGAAAATACTTTTCATGCTGCCTTGGCTAATTGTAGCACTGTTTTAAAGGATGCCAAGAGTTTTTTTTTTAAATGAGCTATCTAAACAAAATGAAACTATCTTAGGACAATGTTTATTTGTAACTCTGGATATTGAATCATTGTTCACTGTTATACCCAATGAATGGGGAATTGAAAATGTCAGAGAATTACTGTGTGAGAGAAACACCCCTGATACTAAGTTGACACTTATTTGCACACTTTTGGAAATCATCCTAGAAAACAATGTGTTTATTTTTAATGATGTTTATTATGCACAAAAAGTTGGCGTAGCTATGGGCACAGCTTGTGCTAATAGCTACGCCAACCTATGCCTAGCTAAATGGGAAGCTAAACATGTACTTTTGAATAATGAATACCAGGTTAACATCAAATGGTATAAACATTTTGTGCATGATATTTTTTTGTTGTGGCATGGCTCAGAGCAGCGGCTACAAGAGTTTCTTTTATACTTAAATCAGTTAAATACTTTCTTGAGTTTTACCTATGAATATTCTGATAAAGAAGTAGAGTTTTTGGATGTTAAAGTTACTAAAAATAATGTATCCACTGTGCCTACTACTTTGTATAAGAAACTGTTAGAAAGAATAATGTTCTACACTATGGCAGTATGCATCCTAATCATACGAAATTGAATGTGTTGAAAGGACAGATATTTCGAACTATGAGACTTTTTAATGATGATGATAGTCTCATTGTTGCATTACAAACACTTAAACAAGAATTTCTAGAAAGAGGCTATAGCAGTAAACTTATTGATGTAATGGGATCCTATCTTGCCTACATTCATAACTGATGGGTTCGGAGCTGATCCGTCGGCTCCGACTCGGCCACTATACACTAGAACGAAGTCTCTCATTGGCGGGGCTACCCCTTATCCCATAATGCACCACGCCTGCTTCCCCAGATCTCATTTGCCGCTTTTCAAGCCGGATGTGGTCTCGACTTGGCTGGAGCTAAGTGTTTTTTCTTGACCTTTTGGTCTTTTTGGACTAGGGTTTCTGTCAGTATTTAAACAAACAGCTGTTTTAACAGCTTTGTGAGCGTTTGTGGTCAGTTTGGTGTAAAATAAAATTTTATTCTTTTTCGCGCTACTAGTGTACTGGGCAAGGCCCGTTTAAGTTAGAGGGCCTTTGCCCTTATTGTATGTTTATCTATTTTTCTTGTTGTGTGACTGAAATAGTTTTCGGGCTAAGCCCGTTTAAGTTAGAGGGCTTTAGCCCACGTAGTTCCTTTCTCTGTGTTTTTGACCTGTTGTGTCGGGCTAAGCCCGTTTAAGTTAGAGGGCTTTAGCCCATACATTAGTTACTGTTTTTTTCCAGCTTTCAGTTACCTGTTTTTCTACTGAAAATGTCTAAGGAGCAAAAATCAGGGTTCAAAAAGTGTGCTAAATGTAGTTATAAAATGTCTATTGCAGACAGCCATGCTGTCCGCGTGTACTGTCTAGGGCCTAAACATTTGCAGGATACTTGCAGTGTGTGTCACGCTTTTTCCTCCAGGGTTCTCCAGGAGAGAAAAAACAAGCTGATACTTAGAGGTCTGATTAAGCCTTCATTCGAGGAAGCTTTGGCTTCATCTCCAGCTTCTAAAAAGAAGAGATCGTCGGCTCCGACCAGTCCGTCTGGCCCGACACCCAAGAAGCATAGATCGTCGGCTCCGACCAGTCCGTCGGACCCGACAGCTAAGAAACAAGGGTCGACTTCTTCTTCCTCGGCTCCAATGGCTTCGGAGCCGATGGCTGAAGGGTCTGCCTCGGTGCTTCTTCCCTCGGCTCCATTGGTGTCGGAGCCGTTGGAGGTGTGTAGCTCAGACTCTTCCCCCTCGGCTCCGGAGCCTCCTTCGGCGCCGACACTGTTGCAAACGGTCCAGGTCTCGGGTCCGATAGTGCTGGAACCCTTTCGGAGCCGATCCCCTGCTTTATCGGAGCCGAGGCAGAAGTCTTCTTGGCCCCAATCTGTTTCCTCCAAATCCTCTAGGTTGTCGGATTCGGATTTGGATAGGGTTATCCAGAGGCTGTTCCAGTCCCCAGTTTTTACTAAAATGGCGGCTTCGGAGCCGATTCCACATCCCATGCATCTGATTCCTCCTCTGACCCCCTTGGAGCCATTGGAGTCGGTGCAGGTAGAACGCAGCGGAATCGTCCAGTCGGAGCAGGGACCCCCTTGGAGTTTCTCTGCTCCGACATTCATTCCTACCCTGTCCTCGGTGTCAGGGTTTGGTACCGGGTCTTCCTCGGCGGGGGCCGAGGGCAACACTGTGGAGCTCGCCTCTTTGATGCCCAGTCTTCCCCTCGGAGCATCGGCCGCAGGTATTCCCGGTACCGCCGTGGTCTCTCAGTAAGTGCCCTCTGCAGAGTCTGGAGGTCCTGCTTTTGAGGCCATGAGGAGTGCGCTGGCCATGACCTTGCCGGTTCAGCAGGTTTCTACCTCACCTTCCCAAGTTTTGGGTACTGGTGCCTCTGGAGACATTCTTTCCCACGACAGTGGGGCCCCAGGGCCTGTGGATACCCCCTTGGAGGGTTCACTTCTTCCGGGGGGTCCTTCTGAATCTGCTTTGGATGAACCCCCAAGGAAGAAACTGTGTAAGAGGAAGCACGTTGATTCCCAAGATGAATCCGTCACTTCAGATACTGACCTCGATGATGCGGAGGGGTCCCCTAAATCGTCCTCGGATGACGTCTCCTTCTCGGATATCCTTGAGATCTTGAGACAGAGAGGCGATTGGCAATCCAAAGCCTCTACCGCTGAGAAGTCAGTTTTCCTCAAGGCCTTCGGGGCCCAGCCCTCCTCCTCCTGGGTGTCTCCACCCTTCGACGAGTTATTGGATTTAATCTCTCGGAGGTGTGGGAACATCCTGATACGGTGGAACCGGTGCCTGCCAGGCCCAATAAGTTTCTTTCAGCCCCTCCCCAGAAGGAATTCCTCACTAAGGGTGTTGCACTTGATGCTATGGTGGTGGCATCTGCCACTCAGCAGGACGTGGCAGAAGCTTCAACGTCTATTCATCCTCCTAATAAGGATTCTAGGAGCATGGATAGGTACGGGAAGCGTACCCTTTCTTCAGCGACCTTTACTCTGCGGTCGCTGAACTATCTCTGTCATTTTACAAGGCTCCAAAGAGACCTCCTCAAGGAGTTAGGAGAGTCCCTTGCGGGTAACCTTCCTGAGGCGTTAGCACAGACCGTAGGCGCCCAGATGACTACCCTGTCTTCTATTGTCAACTCGTCCATGAGGCTCATTTCCTATGCAGCCAAAGGGGTGAGTAGAGCAGCGGGCACAGGAGTGGCTCTTAGGAGACAAGCCTGGTTACGCTTGTGTCCACTCGCGGAGGCCTTTAAGTCTTCCTTCGCCGACACCCCCTTTGATGGGTCTTCTTTGTTTGGACCCAAGGTGAAGGACACACTTACTCGGTGCGAGCAGGAGGGCAAGACCTTGACTGCCGTTGGGGCCTGTTTTTCCGCTCCCTCTAGACCTTATCCCAAGGCCCAGAGAGGAGGGAAAATGTGGTTCAGGAAGTTCCAAAAGTTCTTCTCTACTCCACCGAGTGATCCCCCCTCCAGAGGCAGGGGGGGATTCAGGAAGACGCCGCCCTAGAGGTGGCAGAGGCCCCCGTAACTCTTGGAGACTGCGACTCCTTTTGCGGTTCCTCCTACCCTCAACACCCCTAGGATGTTGCCCGGCTGTGCTTCTCCGGAGCCGGTCGGGGGTCGTTTTGCGAAACACCCACAGGCTTGGGATTCGATGACCAACGATCAGTGGGTGCTTCACATTGTAACCAGAGGCTACCTCATCCCCTTTTTCAAGCCCCCTCCTCCTACAAGGAGGATCCCGGACTGCCACCCAGTCAACGGGATCTGGCAGCCGTAGAAGTTTCAAAGCTGCTAAGCAAAGGTGTCATCCAGCCCGTCCCTGCCGACCAGATCGGATCAGGAACTTACTCAAGATTATTTTTGGTGCCAAAAAAGACAGGGGACGTAAGGCCCATTTTGGACCTAAGCTCTTTAAATCGTTTTGTGAAGAAGTCCAAGTTCCGGATGGTCACCCTTCAGTCCATTCTCCCGTTATTGGAGAAGGATGTCTGGATGTGCTCCATAGACCTCAAGGATGCTTACTATCACATTTTGATACGTCAAGAGTCCAGGAGTCATTTACGCTTCCACCTAGGAACCAGTCATTTCCAGTTTCGTGCACTGCCCTTTGGTCTCACCACAGCCCCCAGGGTGTTTACCAAGTGTCTGGCAGTGGTGACAGCTTACTTGAGAAGTCTAGGATTCCAAGTGTTTCCCTATCTCGACGACTGGCTCCTCACTGCCACCTCCAAGCATCTACTGATTCGAGCGCTGAGGGCCACAGTAACCTTGGGTCTCTCGCTAGGAATCACTTTTAATTGGAAAAAATCTGTGCTGCGGCCATCTCAGCGTATCACCTTTATAGGTGCAGAGTTAGACACAAAAAGGATGCGGGCATTTTTGCCATCAGAGAGAATTCAGGTTCTACAATCACAAGTTCTAAATTTGTTACCCAAATCTCGAGTTCCTGCCAGACAGATTCTTCAGTTATTGGGCACGATGGCTGCAACTATCCTCCTAGTACCGTTAGCCAGGCTGCACATGTGGGTGCTGCAATGGCTATTATTGGTTCAATGGTCATACCAAGAACTTCCTCTGAACCACCTAGTTCTGATTACGGACAGTTGTCGTCGGGACCTCCATTGGTGGCTATGTTGGTCCAACCTGGACCGGGGGCGTCCTTTCGCCCTTCAGCCCGCTGTTGCCACAGTGACCACGGACGCCTCCCAGATAGGGTGGGGGGGTCATTATCTGGACAGGTCTGTCCAAGGCACTTGGCAGGATTGCGAGGCGCACCTTCACATCAATATCCTGGAAATGAGAGCAGTGCTTCTGGTTTTACAGGCACTTCATCATGCTCTCCCCCAAGGTACTATTGCGATTCTATCCGACAACATGTCGGTAGTTTGGCACATAAACAAGCAGGGCGGAACCAGGTCCTACCCCCTTTGCAGGGAGGCCATGAGAGTATGGCACTGGGCCATAGCCTCTCGATGTTTCTTAGTAGCCACGCACATTCCGGGAAAAGCCAATGTGATTGCAGACAGGCTCAGCAGGACTCTCCTGTTGCCCCACGAGTGGTCCCTCAACAACAGAGTGGCTGCGCAGATCTTTGCCAAATGGGGTCTTCCTTGTTGTGACTTGTTCGCCAGCCCCAACAATGTGAAGTGCAGAGAGTTCTTCACTCTGACACCCTCTCAGGGCCAGTCCCCCAGGGACGCTCTAGCCCACAATTGGCCCCCGGGCCTGCTTTATGCCTTCCCCCTGATTCCCCTTCTCCCGAGGGTGATTCAGAAGGCTCTTCATGTCGGGTGCCACATGATTTTGGTCGCCCCACATTGGCCCCGTTCCTTCAGAAGTATGCAGTACAGGGCCCCTGGATTCTGGACCCAGTGCCGGATCTGTTGTCCAATCAGTCGGGACACTCTCATCCGTCCCTCCGGTCATTGCGACTGGCTGCTTGGTTACTCCATTTCCATCCTTAGTTAGAGATCTTTCTCTTTCTTCGGAAGTGATGCACATCTTGTCTTCTTCCCACAAGCCGTCTACTGTTAAGCTGTATTCCAGCAAATGGAAAAGGTTTGTTTGTTGGGCCCAGCAGCGAGGCATTGATTCTCTTACGGCCCCAGTTCCACAGGTCTTGGAATTTCTAGCTTCATTGTTTCATTCAGGCTCTTCAGTCTCCACACTTAAAGTTCAACTGGCGGCTATATTTAATTTTCATGTTGCTATAGAGCCTTCTTTAATGGCTAACAGACTTTGCAAGTCCTTTCTTAAGGGAGCCTGGCTCCTCAGGCCTCCTATGGCTCATCCCGTGCCCCCTTGGGACTTGAATTTGGTTCTGGCCTCTTTAACTGCCCGTCCCTTTGAGCCAGCAGCCACTTGTGATATAAAATTCCTGTCATGGAAAATTGCCTTTCTTGTGGCAATAACTTCTGCTAAGCATGTTTCGGAGCTTCAGGCTCTCTGTTCTTATCCTCCTTATTTGATTTTTCACAAGGACAGAGTTTCCCTTAGATTGAATCCATCCTTTTTGCCTAAGGTAGCGTCCCCTTTATGCATTCAGCAATCATTGGATCTACCAGTTTTCTTTCCAAATTTCTCTAATAGAGCAGAATATACCTTCCATCAGTTGGATGTTCACAGGCAACTGTGTTTTTACTTAGAAAGGACCACTCAGACACGAAAATCTGACCAACTGTTTGTGTCCTTTGCGGAGAATAGGTTAGGTCTACCAGTTGCCAAAACTACCATTGCCAAATGGATTAAGGATTGCATCTCTTTCATTTATTCCCAGTCAGGCAGAGAGTTGCCTTTCCCACTCAAAGCTCATTCTACCAGGGCTATGGCCACCTCTGTAGCTTTTCACTCCAAAGTTTCAATAGATGATATTTGTGCGGCTGCTACTTGGTCTTCTCCGCACACCTTCTTTTCTCATTACAAGGTTGATGTGGCTTCCCGAGGCAGAGCTTCATTTGGTTCCGCAGTTCTCAGGAGTGTGTTCCAGTGAGCCACCCGGGGTTTTAGGTGCTAGGGATGCTGTCCCATCAGTTATGAATGTAGGCAAGATAGGATCCCATTACATCTTTTAGTTATGTACTTACCATAACTTTGGATGTATGGGATCCATCTCATCTACATTCATACATACCCACCCTCCTTCCCCCTACCTTTTGGATTTGGAGGAAGTATTGATCTTGCTAAGCTCTCCTCTGGAAGGGCTCTGGTTGGTTACAGTTATTGGTATGTGTTCTGTACCTGTATGTGTGTATGAAAGCGAACAAACAAGATCTGGGGAAGCAGGCGTGGTGCATTATGGGATAAGGGGTAGCCCAGCCAATGAGAGACTTTGTTCTAGTATATAGTGGCCGAGTCGGAGCCGACGGATCGGCTCCGAACCCATCAGTTATGAATGTAGGCGAGATGGATCCCATACATCCAAAGTTATGGTAAGTACATAACTAAAAGATTCTCAAATAGCAGAAGGATGGCGGCATAGGTCAGGTAAGTGCCAGCCATACTTACCCCCTCCCCACTAGTATTAACAACAGGGATATTACTGACAATACTTTCTCAAGTGATGCTTCCACTGGTACCTCTAGGAATAAACTAAGGATGCCATTGACTTTTGCCAGCAATGTGCATGTAGCATGTGATATTATTAAAAAGTACTGGGATATTCTGTCTACCGTACATGAGTTGAATGGGGTCATTGGCACAGCCAGATTTTGCTTTTAGAAATAATAGATCACTTGAGAATTAGCTCTGTTATCGATCCTTTAATACTAAATCAACTGTAACATCTGATAGACTTGGTACATATATGTCCAGGAATTGTATGGCCTGTACACATATACACATTGGTAATCATTTCACACATCCTACTTTGGGTTTTAAGATAGATACTGCTTTTTTTGCAGATTGTCGAACAAAAAATGTTGTCTATTTTTCCTATTGTACTACCAGCTTCTCATTTTAAATAGGGAAAACAAACAGGGTGTTTAAGGATAGAATACTTGAACACCTTAGGGATATTAGAAATGTTAAAGAAACCAGCACACTATCACTACATGTAGCTAAAGAGGGTTGTTGTGTCTTTTGGCTTTTCCCGGTTAGGGGTCGCCACAGCGGAACTCCGGTCCGCTAATGATTGGCAGTAGATTTTTACATGCCGAGTTGCCAGCCCTGACGCACAACCTTCAACAAAGGTACGCCCATTCATGCATGTCTCCACACAGAAGACGCTCTAGCTGAGAATCGAACAGGACAACATCTTACTGTGAGGCGACAACGCTACCGCAGCACCACCACCGCATGCACATGTAGTTAAAGAGGGTAAAGAACATAAATTTAGCTTTATGGTACTAGAGATTCTGCATAGTACCAAGAGAGAAGGTGTCATAAATAATAGAACAGAATCTAGTGAACAGAAATGGATTCTGCGCTTTCAAGCTGATAAACCTCCTGGTTTAAACAGCAGAGTTTCCCCTGAAACCCTTCCTTAAAGCACGGCCATTAAAGCATTGATTTCTCTTTTAATATTTTATCATATATATTTCAATAGTCCATCTTTTATTTTTTACTATTGTATTCGTTACCATTTTTAAGTACATATTGTTCATTTAGTCTGTTTTTATTCAATTTTTAAATATCTATATAATCTGCAGATGTATTTTACCACATGGCTTTTAGCTATGTTGCACATTTTATCTGATTTTTGATTGGATGTTTTAGTGTTTAAAAATGTAACTGTTATTCTGTCTTTGTTGGTCTGATGAAGCGGATGTTATTCCGAGAAAGCGCTTACCTTACTACAATAAAGGACATATTGATTTTCACTGCTGTGTGGAACCAGATCATTTTTCTTTTTCTTGTATTCTCTGGTTTTAGCATCTGATTCCTTATTTGGTTCAAGAACTGTTTTCGTTAAGTATGGGGAGTACCTTGAATAGTTTTGTATGTCTTGTTTCAAAACAGATAAAGAAATTCTGCTGTAGGATTACATACAACAGGCATGGGATGCAGATGTTTTCTCATTCTTGTGAACAGGAATATTTTTTTATGTCTTTCCTCCATTTCAGCTTGTACTAAGTTTTCTTCTAACATTCCAGAAGTAATCCCCAAAGATAGTGGTGGTAGCCCTGGCATCTATGGTTCTCCCTTAATTTTATGTGGGCCAAGGACAATTACCACATATTATCCACATTCTGAATTTATTCACACAAGACATGGGTTGTTTGATACACCCCAGCAAGAATGTATACTTCAAATGACTGCCTGGACTTTAAGTTTTGAGATCTTTTAGGCACATTTTTTTCTGAGGATGTGCAACGAGTACTAAAGAAGGCAAAGTACTGGCTACTAGAAAATCAGATAATGGGTGGAATGAAGAAGATTTTCTAGTTGGTGCCATACAAAGAACCCTAACCTTTTAAGGCCCGAATGCTATTTCTGTAGGTTCATAGGGTCTATATTATATTGTCGAAATGGCATTACAGCGAATGCCGTTTCGACACATAAAGAGTGAAATTGAAAAACCCCAGATCACAGATTTTTTTCCTAGGGGGAAAAAATCGGTAGACCAACAATACACAACACACCAGATAAAATATTTCAAAGTGAGGAGCTTCACCCCCCCCCCCCTAACTAAATATACCAACTCTGAGATCGCACTACATTGGGGTAAAGGTCAATGTCATGGCTCAAGCCAAATGATTTTTTTCCCTAGGAAAAAAAATCGCTGACGTGAGCTTTCACTGTTTTTGAATTTTGCTCTTTATAGGTAGTCAAAATGGCATTCATTGTAATGCCGTTTTGACAATATAATATAGGAGATTACTAGGCTAGCGACCCTAAAGCGTTTACAAGCCTAGCCATGTTAATCCCAAGTATCCCCATGTGTTCTTTTTGGGTATTTCACAGAATGAATTTATGAACATAGTGGCTTTTGAAACCACAAACAAGTAAAACCACAAGTTTCCATAGCGGCTCTTTGATCAACAGTGGCACCCCCTGTCCATGAGAGACATGAGTGCCACCCCAGTGGTGAATTTGCGGTCTTCCATCCAGTTGTCAAGGTTGCATAGGAGTGGGGTTAGTGAGGAGCTCTGTTTTACATGAATAGAAAGTCTATTCCAGAGATGCAGCAGTCTCTGGGAGACATATCTGTCCCTCCAGCATGTTCTGCTAATATCACAAGCTAAGTTGAGATCCCTAGAGCAAGTGACTCTTGTGCCATTTGACTTGTGGATGTGCAACATTTCTGTTAGAGCAGGTTTGAAGACTCCCCTGTAGGCCAGGCACAAGTCACTTCTCAGCAGCCTGTAAGGTGCAGAGTAACGTGACAGGACTTTCAGCCTGTCCACGTAGGTCATAGTTTGGAGGCCCTGTATTTTCTTAGTGAGAAACCTGTGAGGTCTCTCCAGCTGCTGCAGGTGTCTGGTGAAGTACATGCAAAAGGTTGCATTATACTCTATTAGTGGTCTGATGAGGGTCGACTACAGTAGAGTTATAACATCCCTTGACCTGGATGCTATGCCCGTGCTTATGAGGTGTGCTACATAGAAGGCTTTCCTTACCACTGTGGAAACTTGGTGTTCAAAGTTCAAATTGCTGTCAATCTGTGTTTCCAAGTCTCGCACCACTGGTTTGGAACTTGAAGGGGGGGGGGTGCTGTCAGTATTGTAATTTGTAAGGAATTCCATTTTTCCAGATGAAATAATACATTGTTTGCATTTAGTTTTAAACCATAGCTTTGGCACCAATCATTCGTTTATGTTAGCCCTTCTTGTACTGTGTTGACATCACTGGGGGACTCGATGATTGCTCCCAGTTTGCAGTCATCAGTGAACTTGGTGAGCCAAAGACTGTCTGCATTGGCCTGGGCATCTGAGAAATAGATGCCAAACAGTAAGGGGCCCAGCACAGACCCCTATGGTACTTGACTGGTGATCATCTACTGGTGGAGGTGGAGTCACCAGTTTTGACAGTGTGTTCTGTCAGTGAGCAAATTGGCTACCCATCTAGTAGTGTAAGGGTTAAACCCTACATGGGAGAGTTTTTCAATGATGCCAGAATGAGTAATTGTGTCGAGAGCTTTGGCAAGGTCGAGATAGGTTGTGTGCACTGTCTTACCTTTATCTGTGGCTTTGATGGCATTCTCAAAGAAGTCTACCAGGTTTGATAAGCATGATCTACCCTTAATGAAGCCAAACTGGGTTGGGTCTGGCATTAGGAAGTTGCCTACAGCCTTGTTAAGGTCCATGATAATTCTTTCCATGGCCTTGCAGATGAGGCTGGTTAGACTTATGGGTTTGTAGTTCCCAGGATCAGTTGATGGCCTCCTTTATGCAGGGGGATTACTGTTGCTGTTCTCCATTCTGCAGGAACATAGACAGTTCTAAAGCTATGATTAAAAAGAACACCAAGTGGATCCACTAAGTCTTGTTTTGGATTGTTTAGTAAACAACCTGGGATATTATCTGGTCCCACTGGGGCCATGTTTTGGCCTTGGCAAGTGCAGAGATGACATGGTCTCTAGAGATTACTAGGCAGACAGCTGGTGACAGATATACTTTGGGATATGGTAGGTGGGGATAGTGGGGTGAACTTTATGCTGAATCTGTCAGCTAGCAGGTTGGCAATATCTTCCAGTGTAGTATGAGTGATCCCATATACAAGTTCAGCACATAGCTGGGCATTCCCTTTTAGACTTCAGATGTAGTTAAAGAATGCCTTATGATTATCCTCAGCTAGGGATGCAGTTTTAGTTTTGTAATTGGCTTTTGAAGACTTTACAAGATTTCTGATTTTCTTGTTTAGGCTTAGGAGGGAACTCTTCCTCTGCAGAGTGATATCCCTCTTTCTTTTGGACAACAGTTTCTTCCTCTTGTTATATAATCTGTTCATACTTGAAGTCCACCATGTTGGCTTGTTTTTATGGGAAGACGTGATTTTGATCTGATCAAGTACAGCAGAATTTATATAGTCACTTAAAAGTGTTTGTACAGGGCTTTTGCATACACTTCTGCATAGTGATCATTGATGTCTGCAATTGGTATGAAGCTTTTTATACCATTGCTTAGTAGGCTTTTGTTCCTGTGAGGGTGTCAGTTCCAATAGTTACTTCAAATGAGACTGATTTCTGGTCTGACCTAACCAGGGAGGGCATTACGTGTGGGGATGTACAGTGACCCCACCCATGTTCATGAGTTCTATATCCAGAATATTAGAGCCTCTAGTGGGGGCGCAGACTGTCTGTTCCAGAGCATTTGTGTTAAAGTCCAGGTACCTCTGTTCAAGCATGTATTCATGTATGTCCGCCAGTCTATGGAAAGATAGTTGAAATCTCCTATGACTATGGTAGGCAGTGTGATTATCCTGGTTCATGGTGGGGGATCTATAGCTAGCAATGAAGTGGTTTGGTACTTTGGACATGGAGTAGTTTTCTGACTTTTGCAAGAAGAGTATCTGAGTTACAGTCTCAAATTGTGAATCAGTCCAACTCATTTTTATACAAGCACAGTTTCTTATGAAGAAATCCTTTTATGCTTAAGTCATTTCTGAGTTTATCCTTATTCATTCTCTTATTCTCCCTGTATTCTTTCCATCACCTAATGACTAAGGAAAAAGAGTTCTACTTATGCTGAATGCCAATAGGCAGCTTGGATACTACTTGGACATAATAAAATCTTTCAAGAAGACTGGTCAGAATTTTTTTTCCTGTGAAGGTAAAATAAAGGACAGCCAGTATCAAAGCAGACAATTTGTGATAGTTGTTCTATGCTATTTATTTTGCTATTGTCACTATAACAAGTCACTTCCAGACAGAATTAGATACAACTTTTCCTGGGAATTGGCTGCTTCTGTGTTTTTTTGTAAAGGGCTGGACTTCATAAATTTTCTAAAGGCATCAAATTGGTCAGTTCTTTGTTCTTTTTACATAGTACTATAGACTGGTTTCCTTTTCCAGATCCAGAACTAGCTTTTCTAGGACCATTATCTTTTTTCTTCCTACTTTTCTAAGATGTGATAATCTACCCAAATATTTTAGGCTACTACACTGTTGTACTTAGTACAGTTGTGCAAGCAGACGTTATTGTTACAGTAGATGTTTTATTTATTCACTGTTGCACTATCCGTCCGTTCCCACCATCCTCCTACTAGTACCTTGACTGTTTTATTGTCAGGTAGTGGATGTTTATCTTGTATATATGTTTTTACGGGTCTACTTCGTAACAACGAAAGACCAGAAGACTGAAACCCAGAACACCAAGACAAAAACAACGAAACCCCAGAACACCAAAAAACCACGTAACTTTACAACACACACATAAATCACAAAAACACACTCACAACTGCCCCACACTACCAAACTTAACACCCTACACTAGTGATAGGCAGGGGGGGCAAGCCCCCCTGCACCCCCCCCCACACCCCCCTACGTTAATATTCTAACTCCGACATCACACAAACAGACATACAAGGCAAACTCACACCCACACAGTACAGTCCTTCACATACCACAGTCACAACACACACTTACACACAGCAATTCCCCTCACAAATACACTCACACATACACACTTACCTACAGCAGAACATCAAAAGTGCTAATTCAAACCCCTGTAATATCGTGATTTTGAATTTCGCGATTTCCGGTATTCTGGGGTTTCGTTGTTTTCGTCTCGCTGTTCTGGGTTTCGGTCTTCTGGTCTTTCATTCTAATGAAGGAGATCCGTTTTTACATACGTTTATGCTGTATTATTTTTCCCAGTATTTAACTTTTGGGGTTCTGGGTTCCTTTCTTGATGCAAGAAAGCTCAGAAGCTCTTTGGAGCTCTGACTGCCTTATGTATGGAACTCTGCTTGAGCTCCTGGCAGGTAGAGCACATGGAAGGTGCAATCAAGGTTTGAAAAGTTGGCTTGTTGGCCATATCCTTGGCAGGATATAACCCCAAATAGCTTGGGCACTGCAGCAGTGATCTGTTGGAACATATATTGTTAGGGTAAGTTCTGCTTACACAGTTGCACTTTCAGTGGAAACCAACTGTTAATATATTGTATGCACATAACCAGTCTCTTCAAAGTTTGACAGAATGATGTCTTTATATTGGCAGATGCCAGAAAACCTTGGTTAGGGAAATCCCTTCCATCTTGCAGTTTTTGAGCTAGGAACTGACATTTGTTTTCAGGAGTGTTGGACTGTTAAAAAAGGCACTTTGCATGAACAATGGAAGTGAAGACCATTCCTTTATTCCTTTAGCATATTCAAAAAGTGTGAACCATGTACTCAGCAATGCCTAATCATCCTTTTTTATATTTCTGCTATACTGGGGCATATAAAATATATTTTGCATGAAATCTTTTTATTATGATACCAGAATACAGCATTGCCAATTTGGATTGACATTACAATTGCCATATTCAAATTAATGAGAAAAACTCAAAAGGCAGTATCATTTGCATGCAGCTGGGGAAGTTGTTTTGCCTGTACAGTAGTCTATAATCTTGAGATGTCCTTCCATTTCACTGTTGTAGTATTCGACCCAACATCCGGCCAGTATGCCAAAGCCTTTAGGTTGCTTTAAGGTATGACGTACATCACACATATGCTGCTCACATAGTATGGGGCATAAAGGTGATGTTCAGAAGGACTATCGTTAGAACTTATTTCCCACCAGTGCAGGTGCCATCTCTTGATCGTTGGGCTGAATGCCCATTCCTTTACTGGTTCACCAAGCCATTTCAGATAAGTGCCCTGTTGGTTTTTTTTTTGGTTTTATCTTTTTTCTTTTGTAGCATTGCTTGTGGGGTTTCATGTCATCCAAGAAGGGTAAATGCCAGTGTGGAAGACAGATTCCCCATAAAGACCATCACGGGCAGTGCTTTTTTGTCTCGGTGCTTCCCATGACCATACATCCTGTTCAGTTTGTCAGGCCTTTTTTCCATCCTAAGATTCTCCCTAGTCGGCTTTCTTATTTGGCATTATATTTGGAGAACCAACATCTTAAGCTTTTAGCTAAAGATACTGTGGAAAGAAACTTCCCACTCCAGGGGACAGCTGTCCATGAAGAAGGCCAGATAGTCTACGTCTGATTCTTCTGCTGTGCACCCACCACCGGACAGCTCTCCTGAGGTAAGTGAAAACCTGGAGGATTGCCTGGCTCTGCTGTTAGATTCTTCTGCCACGACCATTTTGGAGGCCAGCGTGGATCCAACCTTACGTACATCCTTGGAGGCCTTGCAGCTGTCTGCTTCAGACATTCAAGGAAACCGCGGCTGATTATTTTGGACGGGCCTAGGGGTGTTACCCAGATTTTGGTTAGGGAGGAAGTTCCAGCTACTATTATTGAATGCCATCCAGGGTTGGAGCCTTCTAAGTTTTATAAGGCGAATGTCCCCTTGAAAAAA
The DNA here is from genome assembly GCF_019279795.1 of Protopterus annectens. NCBI lineage: Eukaryota > Metazoa > Chordata > Ceratodontiformes > Protopteridae > Protopterus > Protopterus annectens. The sequence continues at coordinate 14,152,219 of NC_056726.1, forward strand.
AAAAAGCAAAAGACTAAGCATATTTCTCCAGCTTCTAAGGACCCACAGAGGGAGTGGCAGAATTTCACTCCGGTGCTTTTGAATGCTTTGATGGCTTTGAAACCTTCTCATGGAGTCTCTGTTCCAGCTCTCCCTTGGTCCACCGCTCCCCTTTAAAGACCCAGGAAACAGGATGAGGAATCCCTTGCTTATTTATCTCAGATTCCCTCTCCTTTAGGCTATAGGTCTAAGGAAGAGGAATCTACTAGTTCTAACATTCCTTTCAAGGAAATTTCTTTTGGGGACACCATCTCCAGAATAACAATGATTTTTAAATGGGGGTTGTGCCCAGGTTTCTGAGGTAGAAAATAGGTATTTGGAGCTGCTTCAAATGGACTGTCCTAGATCTTCTGCTGTTCCTCCTGTTTTGCCTGCCTTGTTGGATGCCTTTTGTACTGCATCTAAGGCTCCTGATTCCCAGCCCCCAGCCCCCAAGAAACCTGATAAGTTTTATAGGGTGCTTGAGTACTGTAAAGTTCTATTTAGGTATCCTTCTGCTGACCCTTCTGTAGTGTCTGTGGCATCTGACAAGCCATCTGCTAAGTTGCTTCCTTCTGATAAAGGCAGCAGAACTATGGAAAAACTAGGTAAGAAGGCTTATAACACTGCTACCTTAGCTGTTAGGGCTGTCATTTATCAAATACGTATGTCCACATATGTTTTCTCTCTTCTTTCCCTGGCATGTCTGGTAATTTCTGATCTTCCACACTCTAAAGGAACAACTTCTGCTCTTTCCCTGTTAGGGACTTCATGCCAGGTGGCTCACCTTTCCATTGAGTGTAGTTATGATGCAGCAGATTCTTCTTCTAGGGCTTCTGCCTTTCGTTCTGTAATGAGGAGATATTCCTGGCTTTGGCTTCAACCTTTGCTGATGATATTAAGGCTAAGTCGATGGGTACTTCTCTGGACAACAAACACTTGTTTGGTGAAGTTATTTCTGATGTAAGTCTTTTCAGGATAAGGGCAAGGCCTAGCAGGAACTTAAACATGTTTTTGTTTCTTCTGTGCCTAAATTTCAGAGAAATTACCCCAACAGCCAGGGAATTTCTGAGAGCTCTGGGTTTCTTGGCTTCCACCAATCCCCTATGCTCCCTCCCACAGTGGTGCAGTAGTTAACATTGTCACCGCACAGCAAGAGGTTCTCCGGTTCAATTCTCGGCTGGGGTGCCTTCTGTGTGGAGTTTGCATGTTCTCCCTGTGTTCGCGTGGGTACTCCGGTTTCCTCCCACATTCCAAAGACATGCATCTGGAGCATTTTCTCCCTGGGCCTCCGCTAAAAATAGGCTCTGTGGAACCTAGTCGGACATTCCCGGTCAACAAATGTTAAATAAAAATAAATAAATAAATAAAAAATAAATAAGCAAGCCTTTTTTCCTAAGCAGTCTTGCTTTCCCCCCAAGGGTAAGAAAGATGAGAAGCTGTCTCCTCCTGCTAAAGCTACCCAGACTTCTGTGCTACAGAAGTCTTCTTTTCCTGACAAGCCAGGTACTGCCGGACTATCCTGTTCTTCTCAGCCACATTCCTCTTTCTCTTTCTTTTCCTATTTGGTTAAAGATTACATAGGATTCATGGGTTCTGTTCATTATCTGTCTAGGGTATTTCATGGTCTGGAAATCTGTTCCCAGTTTTATAGGCATTCCTCAGCCCCCTCAAAAGAAGTTACCCTTCTTTGCAGTGGTGCTTCAGGACCTCTTGACTCTGGGGACTATTCAGGAAGGGGGTTTTACTCCAGAATATTTTTGGTTCCCAGAAAAGAGAGCACTTCGAGACCTATTCTGGACCTCTGTCATCTAAACAGTTTTCTGAAGGTCCCCTCTTTTCAAATCTTGTCCCTTCATACTCTGCTTCCTCAGGCTTATCTGGTGTCTCAGGACCTCAGTGATGCTTATCTTCATATCCTGATTCATCTCCTTTTCAGGAAGTTTTTACGTTTTTCTCTGTTGCTTTCTAGCATTTTTAGTTCTCTACTTTGCCCTTTGGCCTTTCTACTGCATCATGCATATTCACCAAATACCTCATTCCTGTGATTGCTTTTTTGCAAGCTAAAGGGGATGCAAGTCTGATGACCTCCTGTTTCTGGCATTCTCTCCAGAAATTTTTTTGCAAAATCTTCATTTTGCTGTCTCCTTTCTACAGAGCCTGGGTTCACTATAAATTTTAAAAAGTCCTTTCTGACACCTTCTCAGGATCTTGTCTTTCTGGGGTGCAAGATCCAGACTGTTCCTATGCTGCCATCCCTGCCTCCTCCCAAGTCCCTAACTCTATTTCCTTTTTTAATTCCTTCTTCCTCTGGCTTCAGCAACAGCCAGGGAATTTCTGAGAGCTCTGGGTTTCTTGGCTTCCACCAATCCCCTATGCTCCCTTTTGCCAAACTCCACATGAGAAAACTTCAGTGGTTTCTAAAGTCAGTTTGGCTTCAGCATTCTCATCCCCTCAAATTTTTATTTTCCTCTTCCATGTCTCAAGCAAGAAATTCAGTAGTGATTTCAGCAGTTGACTCTCAATCAAAGGCTCCCTTTTCATCCACGTCTTCCTTCTGTGGAGCTGTTCACAGACACTTCAGAGATGAGATGGAGAGCAGCTTTTGGATCCCTAAAGGTGCAGGGAGTTTGTTCACCTCATCAACATAAAGACCACATCAACATCAAGGAGATGACAGTTCATCTGCTGGCTCTTCAAGCCTTTCATCCTCTCTTCTCCCCAGGACCTGTCAAGGTGTTTACAGACAATACCACAGTGATGTGGTATGTCAACAATCAGAGAAGGGTACAAGATGGCACTCCTAGTATGGAAACTAGCTATCCAGTATCAAGTGAGACTTCAGTCAATTTACATTCCCTTAGGTCAAATCATTGTGGCAGACTCTCTGAGCAGGTCCATAACTCAGTCCCATGAAAGGATGCTTCACTGTGTTTCTGGACATTGTAAACCAGTGAAATACTCCTCAAATAGATCTTTTTTGCCTCCCTCTAAACAAACAACTTCCTCTATTTTATGTCAGAGTCCCAGGTCCTCTGGTCTGAAAGGTGGATGTCCTCTCTTTTTCTTGGAAGGGGATATTTTCTTTTTATGCTTTCCTCTCCTTCTCCTCATTCCAAAAGTCCTGTTCACAACATAACAGGATGCTCCCAAAATCTTGTTGGTTCATAGGTAGGTACTAGGTTATTGGCCTTGGGGCCTATATAAGCCTAGACAAAAAAGTTCCCTGGCTTTTGCCACCCAAGAAAGTTATTTTCCTATGCCCCTGTCTAGCAGAGCCACAGAAGTGATCCCTGGGGTGAATTTCCTATTTCTCATCCAATTGTCGAGATTTTTCTTAAGAGGACTAATGAGAAGCTTTGCTTGACATGAGTGGGTAGTCTGTTCCAGAGCATGGGAAGTCTATGGGACAGGAATCTACCCCTCCAGCATGTTCTGTTTATTATGGTGGCAAGGTTTAGGTCCCTGGAGCATGTGGCTCAGAGGGATTGGGGTTTCTTTAAGTGTAGCATGTCCAACAGATCTGGGTTTGACATGGCTTTGTATGTTAGAAAGAGGTCACCTCTGAGTAGGCAATAAGCAATGGAGTAGAGCTGGAGTTTTTTTGAGAAGGTCTCATATGGCATCTGTTTGAGGCTGGCAATCCTCTTTGAGATTTCTGTGGCCTTTCTAGTTGTAGATGTCTTGCGAGGTACATGCCAAACGAGGCATTGTACTCTATAATGGATCTGATGAGGGATGAGTAGAGAGGAACAATGACTTCCTTTTTTTCTGGAGGTGAACCCCTTTGTGATGAGGTGTGCCACGTAGAACAATTTCCTGACTACTTTCCTAGTAACTCCCTTTTGACTGAGACAGCATTGGTTCCCTCTTTTTCTGCATTTAGCCAAGGACAATCATCACAAGTAACCTCACAGGGTGAACCTACTCACACAAGACAAGGGATCTCTCATCCATCTATCCCCACCTGTCCATGCTTCAAATGACACTGTGGATGATAGGATTTTGATTCCACATAGACTCCTTTTTTCTGAGGACATGCTTAGGGTCCCTGCAGAAGGCCAAATCCAAATGGAAAAGGTTTTCTGTTTGGTGTCTTTCTTGTAACCTGGATCCACTTTCTGTGGATGTGCTGTTGGTTCTTTCTTATGTGTGTGAACTGCTCAATGCTGGTTGCCTTATTCTTCTGTTAAGGCCCACTTATCAGCTATTTCTGCTTGTCTGCCTTTATCACCTACTTTAGCTTCTAGATTTGAAGCTAAGTAGTTCCTTAAAAGCTGCTACATATTAGGCCTCCCAGGAAGCCTGTTCCTCCTCCCTGGGATCTTAATTTTGTTTTAACAAAATTGGCCCAGGCTCCCTTTGAGCTTGCAGCTTCAGCTTCCTTGCAAAATTGCTCTTGGAAGACTGTTCTCCTGTCAGCCCTTACTTCTGTCAGATGGGTGTCTGAGCTTCAAGCCCTTATGGCTTGTCCTTTTTTTGGTGTTTCATAAGGACACTAATCCATCTTTTATGCCCAAGGTGGTGAATGAGTCGTCCTGTAATCAGTCTGTTCATTTGCCCACTTGTTTCCCTTCTCTGCACTCTGCCAGTGAGAAGGTGCTCCATACGTTTGATGTGCATAGACAACTCAGATTTTATGTAGATAAGACCAGGACTTTTCTTAAATCTGATCAGCTCTTTATTTCCTTTCATCCTATGATCCTTAGGATTTTCTGTATCCTAAGAAACTATTCCTTCTTGGATTTCTAAAGCCTTTCTTTCATGGTAAAAGCCTTCCTTCTTCTGTTAAGGCTCGTTCTGCTAGTGCTGTGGCTTCTTATGGTGCATTTTTCAAGGATTTGGATACAAACTCTGTTCCTGAGGCAGCTACCTGGAGCTTTGTACATATATTTACCAAGCACTACAAGTTAGAGGGAATTTCCAGAGCTAAAGCTGGTTTTGCTAGGGCCATCTGTTACGAGTTCTTAGAGGGCTCTGCTGGACTTTCCTCCTCACTCTCCTCTTCCTGAGATTTTGCCCTCTCCCTATTGAAATGAATACTGCAACAGTGAAATGCAAGGACATAGTACAGTTGTGTAAGATCTTACTATAATGGTAGATGTCCTTCTCTTCAGTGTTGCAGTTTTCACTCCCTCCCTCCCTCCCCCTAGTCTCTTCTGGATGTACTGATTACCTCTTTTCTCTTTTCTCTTTTCTCCCTGGAATGACATTCCTACTGGGGCTCTCAGTTCTGAGGATGGCACGCCTGGACATCACCTTTATGCCCTATGCTACACGAGGAGCATACTTGTGATGTGCTGTGTGCCTTAAAGCAAACTAAAGGCTTTGGTATACTGGCCAGATGTTGGGTTGCCCTTGGCAGGGATCCCTATTGTAATGAATACTGCAACAGTGAAGAGAAGGACATCTACCATTATATTAAGATCTTACACAACAGTACTTTGTAACACTAGGGACCCTCCTTGAAAGCTCCTATAGTTAGGCTGGTCCACTTCACAAATCACATTTCAGTCATTTTTCTTACATAAGACCATTCTCTAACTCATGCCTCATCCTAGGAGTACTGCTTATTGTAAGCATGATGAAAACATGAAGGCCATTGTTTTGAAAATGGATAAAGACTAATTTTTCACTGCCTCTGGCTGTTTTGCAGATGACCTCTCAAGAGAGATTGAGAGACTGAGGCTCCTGAAGGCCAGAATGGACTTGCCTCAGGCCATACCTCCTGATTTTGCCTCATATTTTTGTCCTATCCCTATTAAATTTTTTGTTAAACCACTAAATATTGCAGTCATTTAGTAGCGTTATACATTAGAATTTCTTTCTTTGTGTTATTCAGAAAATGGATGTTGATGCAAAACCTGTCTGTTGTAGTATTTAAATAAATTTGAATAGCATTTAAAATTTGTGCCTTTGTCTCTGATTCTTGACCAAAGAAGTCAAGATCTATGCTTCAGGCCTCAATTCATTTCCCCTAGAAACACCGCAATATGTATCTTGGGAAGAAGCCTACCCCTCAGAGGCATCTTATCCATGGAGCCATTTATTAAACATGCTGATCATAGCAACTCCCAGTGTCTGGTCTCCTAGCAGCCATCAAGAAGGCAGACAGTCCTTATAAACTTTGGCTTAGTTGAATAAAAGGCTCACTAGACATCTTCAGACCAATTCCTGCATGATCATATCACTGCAGTATAAGTCCTAGATAGAACAGTACATTGCTTATGTGCCACACTTTCACTTACAGTATTCAGTTGTTCTCACTTGTCTAAAGTGCACCAGGCCCTGGAAGAGCTTGCAGACTTTCCTGTCTCTCTGCTTAAGGAGAATTTAATTTAGAATTTGTCAGTGGCTTTCACTGCAGGCTTCCATGTAGCTTGCAGTAATTCTGATATTTATTTTTTTGCTGATGTTGCAGTTAGGCCTCAGGCTGTGTTATGTGCAGCAAAGGATGGTACAGTTGAAGCTGTTTCTTTCAAGGATGAGTTCTGAAACAACTTTTTGGGTGCTGACTGTAGAGGGACATGCTCTGTAGCCAGGTCTTTCAGGACCTGGTGAATAATGTTTTGAGTAGGAAGTACTCCATAGTGAAAAACTGTTATGGTCCCCATGTACTTCAGTCCTTTTCCTCTTTTAAACCCAGCTAATCCTAAAAAAAAATATGAAAAGCCTTCCTGCCACCTGAAAAAGGTGTCAGTCATATGTGATCTTGCCCTTTCCTACGGCAGCTGAGTTGGCCAAGTGGATGATTCAGTCAGTCCAACTGCAGTAGTCCTGACTGTTAATTAAAGTTATCCATTGTTGGGGGGGGGGGGCAGTACTGTGAATTCCCCATGCTTGAACAGTTACCACCAAGAACCATTGGGTTCTGGGCTTGGTCACTTTGGACCACCATAAAGTTCATAGGTCCTCCCCCAGAAAGATCTTAACTAAGAAACCAATCTTTCCGAAGAAGGTTTTTGGTACATGCCCTAACTGTACTATCAAGAGTCAGCTGAGGTTGTCCTTCACTTAAAACAGGGTGAGCAATTTTACTGCTGCATTTTCCTGGTGCAGAATGGGTGTGCAGCGTATGTTCCATTCTAAACAACACTGAATTTATTTAGTACATCTGGTATATCTTGTTCCATATGGTGTCTCTTCCAGGTTTCTTGCGTCTTTTATCTGTGGGCAGCTGAATGGTGTCACTGAATAAAACAGATGCATTTTGGCACATCTGTGTTTGTAACCTGATTCCTTCTGTTTATACTGGGTGGGCATTACTTCTAGTACAAACCATTGGCAAATGGGCATTCTTCAGTGCTGTCAGTATTTAGCAAAGTGTTTTGCCATGGTGGCTGAAGGGTTGCAGAAGAATTTACAAACACTGGCTTAGATTCAGTTACAGCGGAGTAGTTGCCTTTTAAGCAAGTTACATTATTATGTTCTAGATGAAGATTACATATTTGCGAGCTGCTCCAGTTGGTCACCTTGCAGGTGAGAGTGACCTACCTTAGGCAGCTGTATACTGCAGACATAATTTATTCTGTGCACAGGTGGAATTCCAGAGTTCTATGACATTCAGTGCATTTGACAGCTGTTTCTGCACTGCATAATATTGTGGAGTGTAAGATTGTGGTCCTGCACCATCTGCTCAGCAGTTCCTTAAATGAATGCAGCATCCCTTTATTCCTTTGAATGACTATCACCTCTGTGGGACCTAAACTTCATGAGTAACAGACTTGCCAGCTTTTCCTGTTTGTAGGTTCAGTGACACAAAAGTATATTTTTTCTGGTGGGCATCACCTTTGCATGTAAGGTCCTTGTAATGTAGACCTTCATTTAAAGGGAGCCATACTTGGTCTTTTAAAGGATAGTGTCTGTTTTATGGTGAACCCATATTGCCTCATTAAAGTGGGTTCCATATTGCCCCAAATCTAGTCCATTCATCTCACTGCTTTCTTTACCAGGACAGAGAGAGCCTTTCATATTTGGAATGGGCACTACCAGTTCATGTTTTACTTGATGTGAATGTGTGAGTTTAAAAAGAAAAAAACACTGTTTGTCTACTTTGTATCAACTATGGAATGTCTCATAGGTTCTAAACAAACTTTTTTTAAGTAGATCGCCAACTACATCATATTTTGCCATGAAATACCAGCAACAGTGGCATAGATGGATAAAGCCTTGACTACAGCCCATATGATCCAAATTCAAATAGAGGCTGCATTGTTTTCTGCCATCAGGTGCCTCATTGCGTAGTAAATTACTAGCTGCATTATCTTTTGCCATCAGGTGGATCATTGCCTGTTGGAAAAGTTAATATCAATGGCTGCTTCATAAGTGTTTGCTTCAGGCAAGCTTTTTTGAGAGACATATGTGCCTTAGCCGTGTCATCATCTGAGAATACCCTATTTAAACATTATTATCTTGCTCATGGCTCCAAGACTTAGGCTTCATTTGGTATGTTAATATAGAACATAGTCTTCTGAACCTTGGTCCTAGGATTCTGACTCCGCCACTGTCATGGTTTACACCCTGAGATTCACACGTCAGACCTGATCAAGGAAATTCTCACAATTTTAAGAATAATAGATGACACCCTTGCCATGTCGGTTGATATTTGAAAAGAGTGCTTTTTAACTCCTTTATTAAATTATCACTTAAGACATTCACACATTCATTAATAAAAAAGAAAATAAAACATATTAACATATGTTCAGTTAGATTCAGTATACATTACATATATTTTCCTTCTTTTTAATAATTGCCATTCACTCCAATATTACATATATTGCTCATTTCTTGCTTTTCTTTAAACATCACGCCTCCTCCTGAACATTATTCTCCATGTTTTGTTCTAACAAATCCCATTTAATCTGATGTCCTTTTCATTCTTCCTCACTGTTGGGTTACGGATCCGACTCTGCCACATTTTCAAGACTTGGATCCCAGTCTTGAGCGCCTCCCTCTACCCATAATGCACTACACCATCAATCAAATGTATTAAATACTTTTCATCTTAATTAATCAATTAATTCTTAAAGAAATCATCCCTACCCTAAGTAATGTAGTTAATCAATTCTTAAAGAAATCATCCCTACCCTAAGTAACTACTTAGGGTAGGGATGATTTCGTTAAGAATTAATTGATTAACTACATTATTTAGGGTAGGGATGATTTCTTTAAGAATGAATTGATTAGCTACATTATTTAGGGTAGGGATGATTTCTTTAAGAATTAATTGATTAATTAAGATGAAAGGTATTTAATACATTTTATTGATTTTGTTATTGTTCTGAGGAAGCCTTGTACTTTACTAGGTGAAAGTGCGCTTAACATTTGACTGGTTTATTGGGTTCTGGTTGAGCCTATTTTATTGAGTTTCAGTGTTTGTAATATTAAAATAATTTCTATAACCATTACTTTGATCTGCTTTCCTGACTGTCTTGGATTTTGGTTCTTTAGTTGGATCGGATCGTGTGTATTCTGTGGCACTACACCATCCCCAACTCTTCAGATCTCATTTGCCGCCATATAGCCAAGATGCAGGTCCCTGGTCTCGAGTGTGAGAGCATTTATTTCTTGAATTTTTTGAATTTTTAACTTATTTAATCTCTTCCTAGATGTTCTTCGTGTTTCACTGTTGCAGTTGTTACGTTTGGGTAATCTGCTGGCAGGTTGCCCTCAGTCGGCCTGATTAACAAAGTCTTGGGTCCTGCGTTGGTTGCTGTCCTTTCTTCCATGACGTCAGGTCATCAGGGGTATAAAACATGCAGCCAACGCTATTACATCAGTCTTACTTGCTACACGGTGCCCGAAGCAGAAGCAGTTTGCAAGTGCCGGTTGGCCGAGTCCTGAAATTTTCGTTTTCGAGTTTCAGAACCAAAGCCTTCAACTAAAAAGCTAAGTACCCCATTGGGGAAACTTTTTCTTGCTCCTTACCGATGTCAGTAAAAGTTAATAATTGCATTACTTGTGGGAAGCAAATACCTCATAAGGATTTTAATTTGTACTGTATTCCTTGCCTAGGCCCTGATCACAATGTGCCTTGCTGTCGCTTTTGTGCTAAATTTAATCAACGCACTATTAAATGTCAGTATATTTTTGCTTCTAAATATTTTGGCTCACGCTTTAATTATCCAGAAATGTCGTCGGTTAGCAATCCGACTACCGGAATACCTAAAAAACATAAAGAAAAAGACAGAGACAGGCCGTCGAGGTCCAAAACTGATGACGCTTCTCCTAAGCCAGTCGCCAGTTCGCCAGTACTCAGTGAGGTGCTTTTGCAGCTCCTGATACCCGCTATTTCTGATTCGCAGGCCTTTACTGAGACCCATTCAGAGTCCGGTATGCAGCGAGATGCTTCAATTATGGAACCCGTGGATGTCTCTACCTTAGATGGGTCCAGAGCCGCTGTGCAGGCACCAGCTTCTGAGGGTGTTTTCAGGCCTACAGATTTGTATGTTATACCGATGCCATCTTCAAAACTAAGGCCTAAATCTAAATCTGTGTCTAAAAAACCAATGCCTGGGCCACATGTGCAGGCCCCTATGCCTAAAAAATAAATTATCAAAATGGCTGAAGATTTAATTACTCTGATCAGGGGTAGCCAACCCCCCCCCCCCCCTTCTAAAAGGCCTAGGAAATACATTGATTGTGAATCTTCTGAACAGGATTCTGTTTCTTCTGACTCTTCTAATGAACAGGATTTGTCTATACCTACATGTTCTTCATTCCACATTGCTGCAGTCCTAACCATTGGGTAGTCCACTGTCCAGTCGGCCCGAATACCAGTCGGTCCAGGCGCATTAGACTGCCAGGGTACTACATATCCTCAGTCTTTTTGCGTGGTCGGTCCGATGCAGAAGCCGTTTTATGCAGGTTGTTGTTCTGAAATTTTCTGAAGTCGGAGTTTCTTTCTTGCCTCAGTATTTAACCGGATGTCAGAAAAGTGAATAACTGTATTTCTTGTGAAACAGATACCTCATAGGGATTTACCATACTGTGTGTACCTTGTTTAGGGCCTGAGCACGACGTTGTTGGATGCCGCTCTTGTGCTAGATTTAACAAACGCACTATTAAGAGAAGGTTAGACTGTGCCAGGTTAGTGTTTGGGAAGCGCTATAAAATGCCGTCGGATGCTCCGGCGCCCAAGAAGCGCAAGGATAAAACTGCAAAGCCTAGGGTTGATGAACAGAGGTTTTGCCAGGAGTTTTCTTGGAGTCTCAGGCAGAGACTTTACTGTTACAGGATGTGCCTCTCAGGAGGTAGGCCAGGCTTCAGGTAACTGTTCTTCCCTCTCTCTCCTTCTGTTTCCAAAACTTCTTTGAGAGGTAGGCCAAGTTTAGCTTCAGTGGGGCTTCTCCTAGCACTTCAGGTTCTGTGCCTAAGAAACATATGCTTAAAATGGCAGAAGATTTGATTACTATGATTAGAGGTTCTATGCCCCTCCTGATAAGAGGCCTAGGTGGAACCTGAGTTTGAGAGTTTGGAACAGTGTTCAGAGGGTCTTCTGCAGAAGACTTGCAGGAGTATCCTCCTTATTCTGATTCTGATGTGGATGATTCCCTCCTGCAGCTATCCTCTCCTGAGGTTTCTCATTTTCAGAGACTCTGCATTCCATGAGGGAGCACTTTAAATGGGAAGGCCAAGATTACTCTGATTCCAGGAAAAGGCTTAGGGAATTCTTGTTTTACCCCAGCATAGGCCCTTAGCTATACCTCCTGTGTTGAATGTGGTGGAAGATGTTTTGCAGAGGCTTCCTGAACCCTGATTCTTTGCCTCCTGCTCCTGTTAAACCTGATAGGTACTATAGGGTGCCTGAAGCTCATAAGTATCTTTTAAGAGTCCTAGGTGCAGACCCGAAACTGTTTCTCAGGGACCTAAAGGTGTTAAGGCTCGGTTGTTAAAATCCTGTGCCCACTGATAAAGAGGCAAGGGCTTTGGATAGATGGGAAAGAAAGTGTATACTTCTTCCACTTTAGCCATGAGTGAATTGTCAGTTTCACATGTTAAAATATCAAAATTATCTCCTTTCACAATTGAAATCTAAGGTGGATGCTTTGGCGGAAGGTATTGAGTGTAAAAGTTGCTGGATTTAGTTCATGTGTCTGAACAAGTGGGTAAGCATTCTTTGCAATGTGGTTTTGATGCTGTACAGGCCTCCTCGAGGGTGGCTGCCTAGTTCTGTTCTTCCCCCGCATGCCTGGTTGAGGGATCAGAATTTAGCTGAGCATGTTAAGACAAGGATTTTGGATGCTCCTTTACAGTCTGATGTGTTGTTTGAAGCAGTCTTAAAGAAAATGGAGGACAAAGCTAAGTCTATGCAAACTGTTAAAGATTTTTGCAGGTGCAGCCACCAAGTTTAGTAGAAATTGGTATGATTCCCAGTCTAGGGGTAGGTCTTTTAGGCCTAGAACAGGAGTTCACCTGCTCAGACTTCTAAACAGACCCATTCAGCTGCCAGTAGATTCTGAAGACTGTCTCTTTTCAAAAATTGGGATTTAATTACTCAAGACAGATGGGTGTTGGATCATTCACCACCACGTTACAGGTTTTTATTTCACACATTGCCTCCTTTCAAAGGCATGCCAGACTCCACTCCTCCACAAAGGAGGAGCATTTAATTTCTCTGTTACTCCAAATAGGGGCCATTCAGTCAGTCCCTGTGTCAGAAAAGGGTTTTATTCTCATTCCCAAGTTCAAAATGTTGACGTTACAGCAGCTTTTACCTCTGCTGGGCAAGATCACTGGATGGTAACTTTAGATCTCAAGGAAGCTTACCTTCATGTGCCAATCAGACTAAGTTACAGGAAGTATCTTGGAAATTCTCATTATCAGTTCTCTGCTCTATCCTTAAAAAAAGATCTTCTATCTTCACAGCATCTGGAATATGTCATAGCAGTGCTAAGATGCCTAGGGTATTCTGTGAACGAAATAACCTCTCAAGACATGTGCTTTCTGGGTGTGAGACTGAATACAGCAGGATGGCCTTTTAACCCCGGACAAACAAAAAGAATCTTTCCAGTTACTTCCATCATCTATCTCTTCAGTCCGGGCTGACTGCAAGGACAGTCCTTCAAGCCTTGTTCATCATGGCATCTTGTATTTCTGGTACTTCCCAATGCCAAACTGCATATGAGGAAGCTACAATGGTATCTCAAAAATGTGGACACAGCACTGCCAGGATTTGGACACTGTCATTCAAATAATACCTTGCATTCAAAAGGAATTTTGTGGTGGGCTCAGGAATGTCACCTAAACAAGGGACTCTCTGTGACCCGGCCAGAGGCAAGTCAGATTCTAACGACAGATGCCTCAGATGTTGCTTTGGGGGAGCATCTAAATGGAAAGTGGATACAAGACAAGTGGCCTGCCAGACTACAGCATCTACATATCAACATGAAAGAGATGTTTAGCAGTTCAGTTTGCATTAATTGCTTTCAAGGAGTTACTTCTTCCAGGGCGGGTGTTGATTCTAACAGACAACACAACTGTCATGTGGTACATCAACAAACAAGGGTGCAGACAAGCAATGATTTTCAGTCTGCAACTAACTCTTCAGGCAAGGTTTCTGGCACAGAACTCCTTAGCAGATGTATTAAGCAGACAAATCATGGATGGATCTTCATGTATTTCAAACATTGACAGTGTCATGGGGAACTCAGACATAGATCTGTTCGCTTCCCACTAAACCACCAGCTGCCAAAGTTTTGAAGGATTTCATCACACAGCTTGGAAAGTGGATGCTCTTTCTTTCAGTTGGAAAAATCTCATGTGTATGCTTTTTCCACCTCTGCCTCTTCTTCCAAAGGTGCTTCTAAAGGTCAGACAAGACAAGCCAAGGATGATTTTAATAGCTCCAGATTGGCCTCGCAGCACTGGTACCCATTATTGAGGAGTCTGGTAAGGAAGCCTCCATGGCCTTTACCCTTGATTCCACACCTGTTGTCTCAGAGGGACGGTCATCTGCTCAATGTCAAGCTTCACTCTCTACATCTAACAGCAAGACAGCAGGTCTCAGCTTCCTCAACAAGTTTTAAATGTGATTATGGAAGCCAGAAGACCTAGTACAAGGAAAGAGAAAATGGAAGAGATTTTTGTTTTGGAGTGCAGCAAACAATTTGGAGATTACTGAGCCAAATTTAGGTGTGGCTCTTCAATATCTTACTGAGTTACTGGACAAAGGTTTGTCTTTCTCTTCCATTAAGATTCATGCTGCAGCAATTTCAGCTCACTATGATTGTGACCCACCATTGTTTCATCCTTTGTTCAAGCAATTTCTTAGGGGCAAAGAATATAAGACCCCCACGAGAGCTCCTACTCCTGCTTGGGATCTCAATTTTGTGTTGGAGAAACTTACTCTACAACCTTTGAGCTACTGCTGAATTGAAATACTTGTCATGGAAGACTGCTTTTGTTGGCTATTACTTCTGCAAGAAGGGTTTCTGAGTTGCAGGCCCTTATGGCAGTAGAGCCCTTTGATTTTTCCATAAGGATGGGTAATCATTCATCACTAATCCTTCCTTTATGCCTAAGGTGGTTTCTAGTGTGGCTTTAAACCAAACTATTCATTTGCCTACTTTCTATGCAGATCCCCAAAATAGGGGAAAAGATTTTGCACACTTTAGATGTACATAGGCAGTTGCGTTATTATTTAAGCAGGACTAAGGATTTCAGGCAGTCTCAGCAGTTGTTTGTTTCTTTTGCTTTGAGTTCTCAGGGCAAGCCTGTGTCTAAGCAAACTATTTCTAAGTGGATTGGGTTTTGCATTTCATTTTGTTATTCCCATCATGGCAAGGAGATTCCAGCTGGGATTAGGCCTCATTCCACTAGGGCTACTGCCACTTCTACAGCATTTCTAAGGGGTGGCAACTAAGGATATTTTGGAGGCAGCTACTTGGAGTTCAGTGCATACTTTCTCTAAGCATTACCACCTTCCTCTCTACTCTAAATCTAGGGCTGGTTTTGCCACAGCTATTTTGCAAGGCATGTTGACAGCTCCTGCTTCCTATGATTTGCCAGCCTCCTTACCTCTGCTTTGGGATTCTACCTTAGGACTGCAATGTGGAATGAAGAACATAGTACAGTTTTGTACCTACCATAAATGTAGATGTTCGAGGATCCACATTGCTGCAGTCCTCCCTCCTTCCCGCTTTGTTTAGGGTGGTGGTGTGAGTTACTATATATCTTATTGTATATATATTGTATATATGTTTGGTGCAGGGCTTTTGGTTTTGGTTTGGGCCTTGTCTTTTAGGGTCTTCTGACATCTGGGGCAAGAAAAGACTGAGGATATGACGCCGGTCATGCATTAGTACCCTGACGTCCTGGCGCCAGTCTAATGATACTTTGGTATTGCCGACTGGACAGCGGACTACCCAATGGTTAGGACTGCAGCAATGTGGATCCTCGAACATCTACATTTATGGTAGGTACAAAACTGTACTTTATGAGGACTCTGATGCAAACGATTCCATTCCTTCTGCTTCTCCCCCTAAGGATTTTTCTTTTGGAGAAACTTTACATACCTTACGGGAACATTTCCACTGGGAAAGTCAGGATTTCTCTGAATCTAAAAAGAGACTTAGGGATTTTCTTCTTCTTCCTCAACATAGGCCTTTGGCTGTACCTCCTGTCCTAGACATTGTTAATGTTGTTTTTACAGAATCTAGTATGGCTCCTGATTCTCTGCCTCCGGCTCCTTGTAAGCCTGACAGATACTACAGGGTTCCTGACTCCCACAAATTCCTTTTCAAAAATCCTATTGCAGATCCTGAAACTATTTCTCAGGGTCCCAAGGGCATTAAGGCCTCTACTGCTAAAAATCCTACCCCCTCTGATAGAGATTCCAGGGCGCTGGATAGATGTGGTAAGAAGGTTTACACTTCTGCAACCATGGCAATCAGGGCTTTGAACTGTCAATTTCATATGCTTAAATACCAGCAGCATATCATGGGACTGCTTAAACAGAAAATGATGTTAATTTCTGACTGTGTGGAAAATAAAGATTTACAGGATTTATTGCATTCAGCAGAACAAGTTGGAAAACATACTTTGCAATGTGGTTCGATTCTTTGGAGGCCTCTTGCAGGGCTGCTGTAACTGGCATTGTGCTAAGAAGGCATGCTTGGCTGAAAGAGCAAACTCTGCCTGATCATGATAAAGCAAAATTGTTGGATGCTCCTTTACAACAGGACTGTCTCTTTGGTAATAAAGCTGAAGAAGTGTTAAAAAAGATGGAAGATAAAGCTAAATCTATGCAAACTGTGAAAGATGTCTTACAAGTGCAACCTCCAAGATTTAGTAGGCACTGGCCTACTAAGAACTGGTCCTTTCCAGTTCCTACCAGAGCCACTCAAGTCAAACCCAGACATTCTAAAGGCTCCAGGTTTCAGTCACAAGGGACTTTTAGAACTAAACAATGGGGTGCCTCCTCCTCCAAATCTGGAAACAACAAGGCACCTCCCTACGGTAAGCAGTCTCAATGACTTCCCTCAACACTTACCAAGCACTTACCTTTCAGCCGCCCCTTTGGGGGGGAAACTGGCACTTCATGTAAGAAACTGGCAACTTATAACCCAGGACAAATAGGTTTAAAATATAGTATCCCAGGGATACAGATTTCATTTCTACACGTTACCAGTCCCAAACGGATGGCCAGACCTGCCCCCAAATCAGTGGGCAGAGGCCCAGAAACAAGTACGGTCTCTCATGAACATGGGAGCTATTCAACCAGTCCCAGAAGAGGAAAAGGGACAAGGTTTCTATTCAAGACTTTTCCTGGTACCCAGAAAAGACAAATCATGGCATCCAATTCTGGACTTATCTACTCTAAACACATTTCTGGACATTCCAAAATTCAAGATGCTGACTCTTCAACAGTTACTTCCTATGCTAGGCAAAGATGCCTGGTTGATAACCCTAGACTTAAAAGAGGCTTACCTGCATATCCCAGTCAGGGAATCTTGCAGAAGATACCTCCGCTTCAAAGCAAGCTATTTGCATTACCAGTTCTCTGCACTGCCCTTTGGCTTATCTACTGTGCCCAGGGTCTTCACAAAGTGCCTGGCTCCAGTAATTGCATTTTGCAAGCAAAGAAATATTCAAATATGTCCATACCTGGACAATTGTCTAATTCAGGCAGAAAACAGGGACATGCTTCAAAAACATCTGGCGTTTGTAAAAAAGGTCCTAACTTGTCTAGGGTACACCATAAATGAAAATAAATCACAACTGGTACCCTCTCAAAAAATTACATTCCTGGGTGCAAACTTGAATACAACTGCCCAGATGGCTTACCTTACGCCAGAAAAGTAAATTCATTTGGTGACTTACTTCAAACAGGTGGCCACAAAAACCCTGCTATCTGCACGACAAATTCTGCAAGCCTTGGGGTTCATGGCCTCCTGCATTCTTCTAATTCCATATGCAAGACTGCATATGAGGAAACTTCAGTGGTACTTAGAGTTTATGGAGTCAGCATTGTCACAGCCTGGAAACAGTGATTCCTTGTCATACCTTGCCTGCAACTAGATTTCCTATGGTGGGCAGAGGCCTGCCATCAAAACAAGGGACTGCCATTCACTCCACCCCCTGCCACCCAAACTCTAACTACAGACGCATCAGACTATGCTTGGGGGCCTCATCTGGCAGGGAAGTGCATTCAGGGCAAATGGAGCCCAAATCAAATGCACCTTCATATCAATCAAAAGGAGATGCTAGCTGTACCAAATGCACTGACAGCCTTCAAGGACTACCTTCTTCCAGGACAATTAATGATAAAGACAGACAACACCACAGTTATGTGGTACATAAACAAGCAGGGGGGTACACACTCCTTCCCCCTTTGCAGACTAGCCATGGCATTGTGGAACACAGCCTTGACCTATCAAGTTCAACTAGAAGCTCAATTCCTGCCAGGAAAGCTGAATACTCTGGCAGACGGACTAAGCAGAAATCTCATGGACCCACACGAATGGAAACTGGAACCATGGATTTTCAACATGTTGGCACGCAAATGGGGGAGTCCAGACATAGATCTTTTTGCCTCACCCCAGAACTATCAGTTGGACAAGTTTTGCAAAAGAGCTCATCACGAAAAAGCCTAGAAAGTGGATGCTCTATCATTCAGCTGGAAAAGCCCATCGGTCTATGCCTTAACCCCTCTGCCTTTGCTCTCCAAAGTTCTACTAAAAGTCAAACAGGACAAACCAAAAATGATTTTGATTGCTCCAGACTGGCCTCGCCAACACTGGTATCCATTCCTGCGCAATGTGCCACACCTTCCACCGTGGCACCTGCCTCAGACACCTTACTTACCATCTCAGCAGAAAAAGCAAATTCTGCACACTCAGCTCCAAACTTTGAATCTTGCAGCGTGGCTAATCACCTACATTCACCCTTGGCATCCCTCAGAAAACCTGTGATGGATGTCATTTTGGAGGCAAGAAGGCCTAGTACTAGAAGATCTTATGCTGACAAATGGAACAGATTCTGTGCCTGGAATCAATCACAAGGGATAAGCACAACAGTGTCCAATATTCCTCAGATTTTACAATATTTAACTGAGATGCTTCACAAGGGCCTGTCTTTTTCTTCCAGAAAAATCCATGCCTCGGCCATTTCAGCTCATTACAACACAGAACCTCCCCTCTTGTCTCATCCTCTGCTAAAGCAGTATCTCAGAGGGGCCAAAAACTTAAGACCACCCAGTAGAGCTCCAACCCCTGCCTGGGACCTCAAGTTTGTATTGGAAAAAGTCACTCTCCCTCCTTTCGAGCCAACTGCTACTGCAGACTTAAAATTTCTCTCCTGGAAAACAGCTTTCCTTTTAGCAGTCACTTCAGCTAGAAGGATTTCTGAATTACAGGCTCTTATGGCAGTGGAGCCTTTCATTATTTTTCATGCGGACAGGGTGTCTCTCAGGACCAATCCATCCTTCATGCCTAAGGTGGTATCCAGTGTGGCTGTTAATCAGATCATTCATTTGCCAACTTTCTTTCCCAATCCACAGAACAAGGGGGAATGGATTCTGCATTCATTGGATGTACACAGACAACTTAGATTTTACTTAAACAGGACAAAATCTCAGAGAAAGTCTGAGCAACTACTGGTGGCATTTGCTGCAGGGCTAGAGGGAATGGCTATTTCAAAGCAGACTATTTCCAAATGGATAAGCCATTGTATTTGTTTCTGCTATATGCACCATGGTAAAACTATCCCCCAGGGGATCAGATCTCATTCCACCAGGGCTGCATCTACTTCTACAGCCTTTCTCAGAGGTGTTCCTACCAGAGACATGCTAGAAGCTGCTACCTGGAGCTCAGTTCATAAGTTCATCAAACATTACCATTTACTTACCTTTCTTCTCTAAATCCAGAGCTGGCTTTGCCTCTGCTGTCCTGCAGGGCCTTATAGCTGGTCCTAATGCTGTATAAATCCATCCTCCCAACCATTGCTTTGGGAATCTACCCAAATCTAATGACTGCAACAGTGAAACACGAAAAACATAGTACAGTTGTGTACACTTACCATAAATGTAGATGTCCGAGTGTATTCACTGTTGCAGTCCTGGTTACCCTACCTCCAACCCCCTATTTTTTCTCTTACTATACCTCTTCTTTCCTTTACTATGCTTAAAAGCCTTTTTGGTGTATTTGCTTTTGTTTGGAGGTATATTTTTGTGTTTTTAATTACTTAAATATTGGCCCCCCATTTGGGGGGCACCTGACATCTGGGGCAAGAAAAACTGATGTAATGGCATCGGCTGCATGTTTTATACCCCTGACAACCTGACGTCATGGAAGAAGGGACAGCAACCAATGCAGGACACAAGACTTTGTTAATCAGGCCGACTGAGGGCAACCTGCCAGCAGATTATCCAAATGTAATGACTGCAACAGTGAATACACTCGAACATCTACATTTATGGTAAGTGTACACAACTGTACTTTAATTATTTAGTCTAATATCCCTTTTGCGGTAGTTCCTCTCTTTCCTCCCTCATTTAGTTATCACAGGCATTAGGGTGCTGTTTGTCTTCTTCCTCCTTTGCTAAGTATTAAAAAAAAAAAAAAAAAAAAAAAAAGAGAGAGTGAGAATTAGTGGTAGTTAGTTTTTTACTATAGCAACTTAGTTGGTGTGCTTGTTACTTTTTTTCTTGTGTGACTTAGCTGTGTCCAAGAAACCTTCAGGTTTCAAGAGATGCATTTCTTGTGAACACAAAATACCCACCTCTGATGACCACAAGAAGTGTATCTATTGCTTGGGCCCTGAGCAGCTGAAGTTGGCCTATGATATCTGTGCCGCCTTCAATCCCAGGGCTGTAGGAATAAATTAATTCTTAAAGGTTTGCTACCTGCCTCTTCATATTCCTCTCCTCGGGCTCAAACCCCCTCAAAGTCACATGGCTATGATGAGCCTAGAAAAAGGACTTAGCAAAAATCTCTCAGGTGGTCTTTTGAACCTCCTGGGAAGATTGTGAAACCTTTGGATCTGAAACCCTTGAAACTGAGATCTACATCTTCTTTGTCGGATCCAACAAAGTACCTCCCTGCTCGGATTCACAGACAACCTCGGATCCTATGGGCATAATATCTGTAGCCAGTTCCTCTCTTCCTTTGACGTCAGTGTTAGATCCTAGGCCTTCGGATCCAATAGCTAGGAGCCAAACACCAGAAGAAGTGATCTCTCCAACCTTCCAGCCAGGTTATTTCAGACGCCCTCAAAGCATTCCAGACCTGCTTCCTCAGCCTCATCTAGATACTCTAGGACCTTGACAGAGGCTGATATGGGCAGAATGATATGGAGATTCTTCAAGGCTCAGATCCAGATGAGGGTCTTACCAACTCCATCCCCTCTAGGATCCGTGAGTGCACTAACCCAGACCCTTCACACTCCTTCTCTGATCCGACCCTTGGTTTCAGAGTCCCAGGGTCAGGGATACCTAAGAGAGTCAGTGTCGGGTTCAAGGAAGCCCCCTTCCTCAACTTTGACTTTTGGTCTGATCAGCCCTGCTGTGATTTCATCAGATCAGACCGGGTCTTAGATATGAGATGTTAGTACAGGATCTAAGGGTTTGGGGTCAGATCTGATGCTGTTGGATCTGTCTTTTCTTCTTGGTGCCTTGGTTCTTGACAGCTTGGGTCAGATTCTTTCTGGAAGCCGCAGATCCAGGGTTTCCCCAGTCCTTTCCTCCTCAGCTGCCTCGGCTCTGAGAGGGACAGGAGGGGTCTCCCTGAGTTCCTTGGCTTTCCAGGTTGTAGAAAGGGTCTTCTCTTTACAAAGAGATCCATCCTGTCAAATCTCAAATCCTACTCTTCATCCTTCATGTGGTGCGAGCACTAAGCCCATCATTTCTGCTCCAGGTCAGCCTCCCCCGGGAAGCCTCCATACTGTTCCACCTGAGGAGTTCCCCCTTTCTTCTAACACCTTTCCTAAACGCCCCACAGAGGAGGTTCAGCAGAAGATGACATGTAAAAGGAGACATATAGACTCCCCAGTGGAGTCCCTGACTGAAGACACAGACTTCGATGAGGGAGAAGGATCTCATCAATTGCCACCTGATGATGCCTCTTTCATAGACATCCTGGAGCTCTTGAGACAGAAAAGTGGCTGGTCTGCCCAACCTCCTTCTTTAGAAGAGTTGGTGTTCTTGGAGGCTTTCAGGGTAGTCCCATCTATGTCCTGGGTGACCTTCTCCTGGCAGACAAACTTATTGACCTAGTTACCCACCAGGCCTGGAAGGAACTGGACACTGTCAATCCTATCCCTATGTGACTGAATAAATTTGTAGTCCCACCAGCTGACAGAACACATAGGAGCAAGGGTGTCCCAGTTAATGCCATTGGTGGGGTTGTAGCCACAAAAAAGGAGCTAGCCAAGCAGAGCTCCTCTGTCCATCCACCAAACAGGGAGTCCAGAGTGATGGACAGATTCGGGAAGCACATCTATTTCTCAGCCACATTTGCAGTGAGGCTGTTAAATTATTTGGCACACTTTACCCATTTGCAAAGAGATTTGATCATGGAGCTATCAATGTGTCTTGCTGAGACCATGTCAGCAGAGGACCTCAGAAAGGTATCTTCCCAGCTGGCTACTCTATCATCCATTGCCATTTCATCAATGAGGTTGATCTGTCATACAGCGGAGGGTACCTCAGGAGCAGCCAGTTCAGGCATAGCTGTAAGGAGACTTGCCTGGTTGAGGGTGTGCAATTTTGCATAACACTTTAAGGTGTCCTTTGTTAATAGCCCCTTCTATGGCTCCTTCTTGTTTGGGCAACAGTAAAAGAAATGCTTACCTGCAGCAAACAGGAAGGAAAGACATTGTCTGCAGTGGGAATCAAGTTTTCTACCCCTCAGAGGAGTTTTTTCAGAAACCAGCGAGGAGGGAAGAAAACCTGGTTTCAGAAATGTCAAAAGCCTTTTCAGGATCTGCATGAGAATACCTCCTCCAGAGGCAGAGGAGGATATTTCAACAGTAGACGTCACCTCAGAGGCAGAGTTGGTCTGTAGAATTAGGGTTTCAGTGACTCCTTCACTAACAGACCCTATCAGCACTCCTGAAGTGTTGGCTGACTGTCCGTCTTGGAGGCAGTCAAGAGACATGTTTTCCTGCACCTAGACACCTGGATGAACATTACAAACAATGCTCGGGTGCTGAGTATAATATCCAGAGGTTATTACATTCCCTTTCTCCTTCCACCTCTGAAAACCAGGAGGAGACTCCCTAACATTCCATCCAGTCAGAGGGAAGTCTGCAGCCGAAGAAGTTCAAAAGTTGCTACAAAAAAGTGTCATCCAAAAGGTCCAAACTGAGCAAGTAGAATTGGGAACTTACTTCAGCTTCTTTTTGGTACCAAAGAAAACAGAGGACCTAAGACCAGTTCTGGATCTAAACAGTCTGACTCTGTATGTAAAGAAGTCAAAGTCCCATATGGTTACAGTCCAGTCCATCCTGCCTCTTCTGCACAAGGACGATTGAATGTGCTCTATAAATCTCCAGGATGCGTACTATCATATCAAATAGACAGATGCTCCAGGAGACACCTGCGCTTTCAGCTAGGAGCCAATCACTACCAGTTCAGAGCACTGCCCTTTGGACTCACCACAGTCTCCCCACCCCTGGGTTTTCACCAAATGCATGGTAGTTGTAGCAATCTATTTGAGGCTCAAATGATTCCAGATGTTTCTCTATCTGGATGATTGGCTCATCACTGCCCCAACAAGGCATTAGCTTCTAAATGCCAGGGATTACTTGCTTCAGATATCCAAATCCCTGGGCATCGCAATAGATCTTGCCAAATTGAACTTGACTCCTGTACAGAAACAAGAATGCGTAGGAACTCAACTGAATAATATGAATCTAGTGGCTTATTTACCTCTTCATCACATCTCTGAGAAATTAAGTGTGGAACTTACTGTCTCTTCTATCCCCTCCTGCAAGATTAGTGTTACAGGCTCTTAGATCAATGTCAGCAGCCATTATTCTAGTTCCACTAGCAAGATTTTTTTTTATGCAAATCCTTCAGCGGACTTTGGCCGTACAGTGGTCTATTCTTTTCCAACCTCTATCTGTTCCTATGAAACTCACTCCAATTTACAAATGTCATATTTGATGGTGGATACAGTCAGATGACTTTTTCCGGGGCAGACTACCCCTCCCCTGCCACAGCTGCACTGACCGCAGACAGTTCCCAATTGGGGTGGGGAGCATTACAAGGGACAGATGCTCTAAGGCATGTGGTCCCCTTCAGAGACCAAGCTGCACATCAGTGTTCTCAAGATGAGAGCAGTCCTTCTAACATTGCTAAGCCATTCACAACATTCGTCCTCTGGGGACAGTTACTGTTCATACGGACAACAAGTCAGTAGTCTGGTACATCAACAAACAAGGAGGAACTGATTTATATCTGTTGTGCAGAGAGGCCATGAGGGTCTGGGAATGGGCTCTCTCTTCAGACCACTTCCTAATTGCAGCGCACATACTGGGGAAAACTAGTACACTGGCAGACAGACTCAGCAGATCCATGATTTTCAGCCAGCGAGGCCAGCCTTGCTGTGACCTTTTTGCCTTTCCCCTCAACAAGTGCAGCAAGCACTTTGCTCAGATCCCTCCCTCGGGGGGGGGGGGGGTCACAAAGGGATGCTGTGGTTCATGATTGGCCCCCAGGTCTCCTGTATGCTAATTCCCCCTCTTCCTTTGATCCTATTGTTCCTACAGAAAGCAAGCAGGCTAAAGAGCTCAGTCATACTCATTGCCCCCTTTTGGCCTCGACAGGTGTGGTTTCCCTTTCTTTGGTCATAACTCAGATATCCTCCATGTATACTGAAGCCCAATCAGAAACCTCTATCTCACCCCTCAGAATTCCAGCATCCCAATCTCCACACCCACAAGCTGACCCCATGGTTTCTCCAGTTCCAGTGATAGTAAGACAGTCCAGGCTTGCTTTCCCAATCCATAACATTGTTTTGATTTCCCAAAAGACTTCCAGTGTAAAGGTCTACAAAAGCAAATGGAAAAGATTTTCCATATGGGCGTCTAAAGAGAACATTGACCCTTTTTCAGTGCCTATTTCAGCCACCCTTCTCTTCCCCAGTACTCTTTTCAAAGACGGGGCTAGTTTTTCCACCAATAAACTTCAACTAGCTGTAATATCCAAAGTCCATGCTGGAAACAAATCTCTCTGTCAGCTTCCAGGTTATGTAAATCTTTATGAAAGGAATCTTCCTTCTCAGACCACCCATTAAAGATCCTACTCTCCCCTGGGATCTCATGTTACTTTTTCTGGGGTTGACTCAGAAACCCTTTGATCCAGTTAACAATTCCAATTTGAAGTTTCGTTTCTGGAAAACAATCTTTTTGGTAGCTATTATCTCAGCAAAAAGAATATCTATACTCCAGGCCCCATCAGCTAGGCCTCCTTACATCATTATCCATAAAGATAGAGTATCTTTACAAACCATTCCCTCTTTTATGCCTGAACTGGCACCGAGGCTAACATTAATCATTGCATACAGTTGCCAGTTTTCTTCACAAACTTTACCGATGAAGGCGAATGTATGCTGCATCTTCTTGATGTTGATAGACAATTACATTTCCATCTTCACAGAACCAAATCATACAGGAAGTCTGATCAGCTGTTTGTATCTTTTTCCTTTAACCACTTAGATCAAGTGGTTTCCAAAGTTACCTTGGCCAAATGGATTACTGATTGTATTTCTCTGATTTTTTTTTCTGTAAGTTTTGAAATTGCCTAGACCTCCTGGAGCCTTTTCCACCAGATCTACAGCTATTTCATCTGCCTTTTCCTCTAGAATTTTAATTTATATATGTGCTGCAGCCACGTGGTCAAAGTTTCATACCTTTGTTACACATTACATATTGGACATGTCTCCAAAAGCAGGGCTTCCTGTGGCTCGACAATGCCGGCAAATCCTTCCTTGAGGGCCTCCTAAGAGTTACGTAGCTCGGGACTCTGACCCTTCAGTGAGGATGAATGAAAAGGACAACATCAGATTTAGAAGTTATGTACTTATCATAACTTGGCATCTGTGTTGTCCATTTTCATTTTCTTCACCTTCCCTCCCAGCCATCCCCCGGCCTTGTCAATCCTAGAAAGATCTTTGAATGAGTTTTGGAACACTCATATTCCAGTTTTGAGCCTCTATTCCTTCTCTGCCTGTGCTGTTTTTATAATTCACTGGGTAATAAGGCAGCAAACCCGTTCAGAGGAGTTGGAGATGGTGTAGTGCATCATGAGTAGAGGTAGGAGCTCGGGACTACGATCCAAGTCTTGAATATGCAGCCAAGTAAGATTCGTAACCCATCACTGAGGAAAAATGCAAATGGATAACACAGATGTCAAGTTGTGATAAGTATATAACTTCGAATTTCCATGTAATATGCTCCTTCCCTTTAGTGAAGATCCCACATCCATTTCTTTTATCTCCTTTACAATATTCAGTAATTCAATTACAGTTGGTTTAGATTTTGATCTCCATTTTCTCAAAATTGCTTTTTTGGCAGCCAAGAGCATTAAATCTGTTAAGGCCTTAATGTGTCTAGACAATTCTGATCTTCTGTCCCAGCTCAAAAGAATCATTTCTGTAGTTATAGCCATTTGTTCCCCCAGTATTTCTGATAGAGTGTTCTGAAGAGAATTTTTAATATCTGCCAGCTTGTTACACACCCAGAAATCATGTTCCCAATTACCTCTCTTTTTCCCATGACACCTTCAGCATTTGTTATCCTACATGAGAATGCTTGGCTATAAAAATACTTCTACAATATAACTCCAAACAAAAATTGTAACATTTTTTTCATACTTGGGAGCTATACAGCTGTCCTGTCATTGTTCCTTTGTAAATTGCTTTTCCAGTCACTATTCCCGTTCTAGTCTAACCTTTACTGATTGATTCTTATAGTAACAGTGCAATATTTATATCATACTTACCATTTTTAGCAACAGCTTCTGTTCTAGACTCAAATTCTATTACAGCTGGCCTTTCACTTTTCACTCCCCTACCCCTTTCTTTTTGCCTGTATTCTTATATCAATCCCTTGTAGGGAAGGCAGTCTTTAACCTGCAGTACAAATTTCTGATTGGCCTCATCCCAGTTTATTACTTTTCCCTCACTAGTTATTTTCTTCCAATACTTTGGTTTCTTTGCCAGTTTTGTCTTGAAAATTCTAGCCCATTCTTGCCTCTTTTCTATACCCCTACTTGCAGTCATCCCTACTGACGAAATCTCCTTTCTCCATTCTCATGTTGGTTTAGCTCTTTACTTTGTGCTACTTAATAAATATACTATTCTGTATGATGGTAGCTGTCCTTCTTAAGGATCCACATCCAAAATCCTACTCTCTTTTTATTTCTTAAGCTTGCACCATTTCTTCATCCCTTTCCACTTTGATTTATAAACTTCTGCTTGTGTTATATAAAAGAGCATCAGCTGCATAGCTCTAAAATATCCCTTCAAATCAGGTGATCCTAAACCACATCATTCTGTGAAGAGGATCGCCTTATCCCACTTAATTCTTGCCCTCTTCCTCTCCCATACAAATTCCTTAATTTCTTTATTAATTATCATGCACAGCTTCTCATCTGCTTGATAAAAACATGCCTGAACTGTATATCAAACTAAAAGGACTACTTATCCATATCCACATTAAAGAGCTTCTAGTTTCTCAGTGCTTGTATTATTTTTAGTCTCTTCCTGCATATCCCTTAGCTGTTGTGTCCCCATAAATATGGTTGCTGAACCAATTCATGTGTGGGTACCTAGTTTACTGCAATAGTCGTCGTTTAATCTTTATTCATTTGAAATACAAAAAAGACTTGAAACCATCTCAAAATGTTTCACAACATGAAAATGTCATTTTCTGCATTTATCAAATACAAAATAATATCACCTGCAAGTAAAGCTAACTTTTCTTGATTACCTTGCCAGTTATAGCCTTGAATTTCTGAGTTCCTTATTTTCCTTGCCAGTGGCTCTAAATATAAAGCAAATGACAAAAGGGAAAGATGACACCACTGATTGGTTCCTCTGACTTTTCATATAGTCTACTAATTAATCCTTTCATGTCCTACTCATAAAATCCCAGCTGACTTTTGAATGCTTTCCTATCAATACCCACGAAAAACAGTGGTTTTCTTAAATTGTACTTCCCTCTAAATCATCATTGTTCTATTAATGTTGTCAGCTGTTTGCCTGCCATCAAGAAAACGAAATTGATCTATACCTAGCAGGAGCGGCCTTAGGTCAAGTGGCGCCCTAGGCAAAAGGGCTCCACGGTGCCCCCCACCACACTACCCGGTGCCCCCATCCTGGTCTACCTACACCAAATAAATACTTTAAAAGCACCCCTACCAGACAGGCCCCAAGGCGGCCGCCTAGTTGGCCTATGCCTAAGGCCGGCTATGATACCTAGCAATGTTGGCAACATCTTTGGCATTCTCTTCAATAGTATAGGCATAAGCATTTTATAATCTTGGTTTGAAATTTAAATGGGTCTATATCTAGCTGTGAAAGGTTTGGGTATTAAAGCCACGACAGCTTTCTTTCAAGATGTTGATGCTTCCTGTCATTTCAGAAAAACCTTTGAACAAAGCCTAGATCTTTATCACCTTCTTCCCTCCTAACTTCCAAACATCTACAAGAATGCCATCTGTTCCTGGTGACTTCCTTGTTGATTGATTGTACATCACTGTTTTAATCCTTTTTCCTCCTATCTTAACTATTAATTGCTGAGCCTCATCTTCCTCTCACTTTGACATAATTATGTCTTTCATAAGTATTTTCATGTGTGCCTTTTTCTTGATATCCGAAATACGTATAATACCTCTGTGTTATGTCTGGTTATTTTTCTTGTTATAGGCTCCGTAAGTTTGGCATCAACCCTTTCTACTTTCTGTTGCCTAAGTTGTTGTGTGTGTGTGTGTGTGTGTGTGTGTGTGTGTGTATATATATATATATATATATATATATATATATAAAATATATACATACAGTGCAATGAAAAAATATTTGCCCCCTTCCTTTCTTATTTCTTTGCATGTTTGTCAGACTTAAGTGTTTCAGATCATCAAACAAATGTAAATATTCGACAAAGATAACCCAAGTAAACACAAAATGCAGTTTTTAAGTGATGATTTCATTTATTATGGAAAAAAAAAAACTATCCAGACCTACATGGTTGTCTGTGAAAAAGTAATTGCCCCCCTTGTTAAATCATGAAGTAACTGTAGTTAATTACATTTTTGGGAAAGCTGAGTTCAATTTCACTAGCCAGACCCAGGTCTGATTACTGCCAAACCTGTTGAATCAAGAGATCACTTAAATAGAGCCTGTCAGACAAAGTGAAATAGGCCAAAAGATCCCAAAAAGGAAGACATCATGCTGCAATCTAAAGAAAATCCGGAACACATGAGAAACAAAGTAATTGACATCTATCAGTCTGGAAAAGGTTACAAACCCAATTCTAAAGCTTCGGGACCCCAGCAAACCACTGTGAGAGCCATTATCCACAAATGGAGAAAACATGGAATAGTGGTGAACCTTCGCAGGAGTGGCCGGCCTACAAAAATTACCCCAACAGCACAGTGACGACTCATCCAAGAGGTCACAAAAGAACCCAGAACAACATCTAGAGAACAGCAGGCCTCATTTGCCTCAGTTAAGGTCAGTGTTCATGACTCAACCATAAGAAAGAGACTGGGCAAAAATGGCATGCATGGCAGAGTTCCAAGGCAAAAACCACTTCTGACCAAAAAGAACATAAAGGCTTGTCTCACTTTTGCCAAAAAACATCTTGATGATCCCCAAAACTTTTGGGAAAATGTTCTGTGGACTGACGAAACAAAAGTGGTGTGCGTCCCATTACATCTGGCATAAAAGTAACAGCATTTCAAAAAAAGAACATCATGCCAGCAGTCAAACACGATGGTGGTAGTGTGATGGTGTGGGGCTGCTTTGCTGCTTCTGGATCTGGATGATTTGCTGTGATTGATGGAACCATGAATTCTGCTCTCTACCAAAAAATCCAGAAGGAGAATGTCCGTCAATCAGTTTGTGACCTCAAGCTGAAGCGCACTTGGGTTCTGCAGCAGGACAATGATCCAAAACACACCAGCAAGTCCACCTCTGAATGGCTTAAAAAAAACAAAATGAAGGTTTTGGAGTGGCCTAGTCAAAGTCCGGACTTTAATCCAATTGAGATGCTGTGGCATGACCTTAAAAAGGGCGGTTCATGCTCAGAAACCCTCCAATATGGCTGAATTAAAACAATTCTGCAAAGATGAGTGGGCCAAAATTCCTCAACAGTGATGTGAAAGACTCATTGCCAGTTATCGCAAACGCTTGATTGCAGTTGTTGCTGTTAAGGGTGGCACAACCAGTTACTAGGTTTAGGGGGCAATTACTTTTTGACATAGGGACATGTAGGTTTGGATAGTGTTTTTCCTTAATAAATAAAATCACTTAAAAGCTGTATTTTGTGTTTACTTGGGTTATCTTTGTCTAAAATTTATATTTGGTGATTTGAAACATTTAAGTGTGGCAAGCATGCAAAAAAATAAGAAATCAGGAAGGGGCAAATACTTTTCCATTGCACTGTGTGTGTGTGTGTGTGTGTGTGTGTGTGTGTGTGTGTGTGTGTGTGTGTGTGTGTGTGTGTAGATATATATATATATAGATATATATATATATATATATATATATATATATATATATATATATATATACATACATGGCTGTACTTGTAATCAGTGAATTAGCATAACATTGAGATCAAGGAGCAGAACATCAAATATAAAAAGTACAAAACACAGAAAACCCGTAACATCGCAGACCATATCGTCGAAAATCCTAATATAGTAATGCTCAAGACTTTAATTTTGAAACTGTCACTTTAACAACTTGTACATTGTACGTACCGAAAAGATGGCGGATGTTACGTTCAGTGCTCCTGGAATGTTATTTAACCTATACAGCACAGCCACTTCTCAAAAGGGTAAGAACATCTTAATTATTGACAAATATGTGTACAATCTGGAAAGAACAATCAGTACTAAGAAATACTGGTGTTGTAAATACACACATAGTGATAAATGCAAGAGCAGAGCTATAACGTTTTCACCATCTAATGGAGAGAAACTCTGCAAATCAGTTCCACGTATGCATACAGGTAACCTTCTAGAGGCCGATAGATATCTAATGTGCACAGAATTAAAACAAAAGGCTAAAATGTCCAGAGACACACCGTGTTTAATAGTACACAATATCATGGCATCTACCTCGTTAGATTGTTTCCAGCCTCCCAAACCTATGGCAACTAGTCGGTAGAATCTGAAGAAAAGAAACCAGACCAGCCAGTTTCCACTTAAAGACAGCACATCTGTAGAGAAATGTGTAATAGATACTGCATCTGAACTTACTGTGTTAAGTCTTCACAGCCATTAGTAATCTCTGCAATTTAAGTTGTGCAACAATATGGCTTATGGATGGCACATACTTTTGTAAAGGCATTATATGTAGACATCTGTATAGTATCCATGGTCTGGTGAAATACGGTGGTTACACCAAGTCTGTACTGCTGCAATTCTGTTTAATGTCAAAAAAGTCTCTGAAGTCGTACAATATTATGTATGTTTCAGTTGCTTACGAAACATCAGTATGAAACAAGTGTTAGTTGAATCTTGTGTGACTTTGAAGTAGCTACTTTAAAGAGTGTTCAACTGAACATCACTGAGATAACATCTAAGGAATGTTTTTTCATTTCGGCCAGAATATATGGCATAAGGTTCAAGCCCTAGGTTTATCTTCCTTATATAATAGCTCCCAATGGTTTCACATGACAGTAGAGTCTTGTTGCCCTAGCATTTTTTGAGAAGGGATGAATTGTTACCAGCCTTTAATGCTCTAAGGAGTGTTTTTCCAGTTGAAGGGAAAGATCCATTGAAATATTTGGTGATTGGTATTTACTGGGGAAAGCAAGAAAGTTTACTACAAGAAGCACATACTTTGCAAGACCAACACCGTTCCCTTTCAAGTTTTGGAACATTTCGGAGCTAAATGCATTATGTTTACCTAGGACACAAAACTCTGTAGAGGCCTGGCATAGGAGAATAAAATGCATTTTAGGCTGCTGGGAGACCAATTTATCAGTGCTAATTTCCACTCTGGCAAGAGAGCAAAATAGAGTTGAGGAACTCAGAGTGTGCAGGGCAGCAGGCTGTCCACCTTAAAAAAAAAAACAGAAATTGCTCTTGCGGCACTCACAGTTTGAGACAGTATTAAGAAGTAAGGCAAGCTACACTATGTTAAACTTTTTAGAAGCTATTGCTACCCTACTAAAGCTATAGGACTTGTATTTCATATCTGTGGGCATGGAATTATCATTTTTGCATAGAATAGGCACAGCAGTTATAGAGTTTGGATTTGTTGTATGAGACCGTGGATGTTTCGTGTTTTACAGAATTAGCACGGCAGTTATACTGCTTGTTTCTTTATTGGAGTACGGAATGTATATTTTTGCACAGGATCAACAAACAATTTCCAAAAGTATGAGGGATAAGAGGTGGTTTGATGTAAACGCACCTACACTCAAATTTTTTACAGTGCACAGGTGTAAGGAGTGGAACATAACGTCTGCTACTTTAAATTCGACATTCCGGTCTGTGACATTATGGGTTTTTGGTGTTTTGTATTTTTTATATTCAACGTTCTGCTCCTCAACGTCATGTATTTTCATTCTTTTGTAGTTTCGATGTTATGGTCTCGCTGTTTTCATAGTTCACATTTAACTGAAAACTTTTGGCGGGTGTAAAAAAAAATAACGAAATACACAAATGAGTGAATGCACAAGTGACTGAATACTCATTTCTTTAGTATGGGTAAATAAGAATGTGCAAGAAAATGAATGTTTGACTGAAAGGGTTACAGCGGTTAGTGTCTAAGTACAAGTGTTCATTGGTTAGGGTTAAATTAAGGATTAGGTAAGGGTCGGTGGAGGCACCGCCTTTGTGAAGTGGTACCACAGTTGCAGTGCGCCACTCCCTGGGTACGTATCCAGAGGTAAGACTTTGATTAAACAGCTGTCCTAGCTGTGGGTTTAATTCCTCATTGAGTTCATGGAGCACACAGCCGGGGACACCATCAGGTCCCATGGATGCTGTGTTTTTTGCTTTGGAGAGAGCAGTTCTCACTTGGGCCCTGGAGGCCACAAAAGTTCCTCACCAAAAGGATAAAGGGTCTCAAAAATCTGTCCTATGCTGCCCGACTGAAAGAACTCCAGCTCTATTCAGTCGCTTACCGCTTGCTCAGAGGTGACCTTTGCCTAACATACAAGGCCATATCAAACCCAGATTTGATGAATATGCTTCACCTCAAAAAATCTAGATCCATCAGAGCCACAAGGGCGGGAGACTTAAACCTTGACACGGCTATTAATAGGACGTGCTGGAGGGATAGATTCATCACCCAAAGACTCCCTATGCTGTGGAACAAAATCCCTGTACATGTGAGGCAGAGCACCTCGCTGGCCTTGTTCAAGAGAAATCTTGACCAATGGATGGGAGATCGCAGATATACCCCAGGGATTACCTCAGTGTCACTGCTCGACAGAGGCACAGCAAAATAATGGGTATAGTTCCCCATACTAAAGGGGTGGCATAAGCCACAAAACGATGGGCTAGGCTTGTAAATGCCCTCGGGCAGATAGCCTAGTATGAACCTATGAACCTATGAATACATTTACTGTTTTATTTGTTTGGAGTTATATTTGTTCTTTGTCATTTTGCCTCATGTAGTGGTATTGTTAGGGAAAGAAATTTTAGTAATATAATGTGTAAGACTAGGGGGTGGGATTAAGGTTAACCAAAACTCATCTTCTTCACTCCTTTCTGTGCAAGAGGTGTGTGGCTTTAGTCCCTTGGGTCTGTAGTAGTACAAAAATATAATCCCAGTACAAGACAAATAAGCCCCCATTTGTTGCAGCATCAACTGTCTCCCACTAGAGTTTCCATTAGAACTAACAGAGGTGATTGAACCCTTAAGGAAGAGTTCCACCCGAGAGACTTGCTTTACCACGTGGAAGCATACTTTTCATCTTAACTGAAGAATTCTGGGCAAAGAGTCAGTTTTTAATTATTACTGTAATTCATATAACAAGTTAATAGAACATTAGGTTTTGCATCAACGTGCATTTCTCTAAATATTAATAAGAATGAAATGTTAATGTCTGGCATCACTTGCTGTAATTATTAGTAATTTACCAGAAAATAAAAATTTAAACCAAAGTATAAAAAGGTAAGACAAACAAAGCAATTAGTAAAAATTACAAGAAAAACCTAGCCAAGCTAGAGTTTTCACTGTGCGATACCTTAAACCAACTGTAATAGAGACCCCTGGGATATATGCAAATGACTCCTTAAGGACATCAATTGTTTCAGCTATATGACTTTTGAATGTCCATGACTTTTTCTTTTTAAGTCTTTGTGGGCACATTCAGGCCAATAAAGCCAAACCCCCACTAGCTATGGACATGCATGTTTCAGCCTTCTTATGACCTTGTCAGCACAGCATAAGTGGACTGTTGGCTATACTTTAGAAACACAGGATCTTTACACCCAGCTAAAAATAAAAAAATTGGTAAAAATATGAGACAAAATCTGTAACATTCTGTGAAATCATGGACATTTTAAGGGCATGAGTGAAAGATATTCTCCATCTGGGAAAGAGGGTGAATTGTGCTGTCTCAGCTGGTTATCTTTTTCAAGATTCTGTTTGACACAGCTCCTAATTGTTCCATTGTCACGGTACATGTTTCTGCTATTTCACTGCATCAGCGTCTTGCATGTGGCAGAAGTGTGTCTAGTTGCCAGCTTTAGGTGGTTTCTTAAGGGATTACTACATCATTCCTACCTTTCTTGACCCTCACATCCTTCTTGAAAGCTTAGAACTTCATAAGCTCACCCATTCTCCATTTGAACAAGCTAGGTTAGTGGATCAGAAGTTTGTTTTTTTGAGGACACTATTCTTGCTGGCCATGACCTCTGTCCATGAAATCTCAGTGCTCCAGGCCCTTATTTGGAGACCATTTAATGATTCACAAAGATTGAGTATATCCAAGTGTTGTCCCTCATATCCTCTTGGAACGGGCACAAACTATTCTTAAACTAATCCATTTAGTACCCCCTTCTTTTTTCTGGGACCTTTGTACTCTTTATGCACATAATCAGCTCAGGATGTACATAAGAAGAGTGCATGAATTTAGGAATACAGACCAGTTGTTTGTATCCATTGCTCTGGATACTCTGAGTGTAAAAAAAAAGGTAGAGGGTGGGTATGACTGTGCAAACCATATCCAAGTAGACTGCTTACTGCGCTGCCTTTTATCACCAAGCTGCAATCATTTAGCAATTGCTGTCAAAGACTTCTTTCTTTGTTTCAAGAATGTTTCCACAGGGTGTATTTGTGGCATGGACACTTGCTTATCAAGTCTTTCCCTTACAGTGCATTATTGCATGGAGTAGAATTCCAGGACTCGTGCCTCCTGTTACTTCGGGATGTAGCATTCTGAGCCTTTGCATTCAGGACTTCTTCCCTCTTCTGTTTCACAGGGATGTTTATAATGTTTTACCCAACAGTTACCCACTGCATAGGACCATTGAAGTTACATATGTGATATGTTCTTGCAATCATGTTTGATTTATGAGAAGGCCTGCTGCAATGGATGATTATTTACTGTACTGCCTTGCCCCATGTTTGAACAGCCTTGATAACCAGTACCTGAGGATGGACTTTCCCATAAATTGATTTTTGAGTATAATTTTATATTTTTATTTTATGTATTTCATGTGTGCTCACTGAGTACATTGGGATTAAACTGGAGATGACAGGATCCATGTGTACTATTATTGTCTACTGCATGACATCATGATGTACACTGTGGGTGGTGCACATTACCTGGTGATGGAGTTCGGACTATGAAGCCAGCTGCATAGCTTGGGAATACTAGGAGAGAAAAGCCAGTCACTTACCCATTGCAGAGTGCCTTGTCACACATTAGTTGATATGATCATATGTTGTTTGAGTGATTACCTCACACAACAGAGCAGTATATTTAGAGGAGTTTTGCACACTAAGGAATTTTTTTGATTAATTTTGTGAACAAACCTGTTAGTGCAGTTATGGCAATGTTGTATTTAAATTTGCTAAATAATGTGTGTGTTTCATTCATTTGCTGAAACAAATCTAATTTATGCCTTTATTTTCATGTACAGAAAAGCCAAGAAGATGACAGCTCAGGGAGAACTTTAGCCTGGGAGCCAGGTCACTTACTGTTAACTGTGTACTCTGTGCGCAGCATCGAGCAGCTGCTGCCATTCTTCAATGTACTCAGCCAGATATTTAACAGTAAGGTTACCAGCAGATCTGCTGGGTACTCAGGGAGCCCTGTCCTGTACCCCAGCTCATTCCAGTCCAAGGACATTAAAACAGAGAGTCAGAAAACTTTCTGGAGCAAAGCCAGGCAGAAAATAGAAGAAACAGTGGAAAAAGACTTTTTGGAAGGCATTAAATAATACCACAAATTGCTACTGATGTATGCAGCACACAGTGGTAATCACTGTCACCAGAGTCTAGAGCAGTGTCCAGTTAAAAAGTGCCACTCAGTCACTGCAGTTTTTGTCAAGTCCTACATTGTTATAAATAAAAAGGTGCACTAATACAAATGCTGCTGGTTACTGCTTTACATTGACTGAAAAATTGTTAATTTTGCAAGCTGTACATTTGTTTTTTTTTTACTTTGTAATTAATAAGGTTCAGGTTGTAAATATTTAATTCAGGTTGTAAGTATTTACTTATAATTGCTTTATTTGTACAATAAAAAAGAAATTGTGGTGCGGCAGCTGACTGAATTTTTATGTATTGTTGACACACATTGATTAAGGAGTCTGATATGTACATCATTGTATTATTCAATTTTCATTGTCTCTTGCAATAAAAAATAGGAATCAGTTGTCTTTATTTCTTCAGTGTTTTTGAAGCTTTGGCCAACTTCTTTATTTAAAAAATATATTCTATTCTGTTTAATCCACAAGGATTTGGGTCACTGTCTGATTTTTTTTTTCTTTTTTTTTAATATTTAAGCTTATTAACTGGAGATGAGTTATGCTTTTCCTTTGCTCAGATGTATAATAAATTAATTTGATGTTGGAGTCAAAAAAGACACTGTAAGGCAGTATTTGTATTAATCAGCATTGTTGAGCTGCATGAGTGTTGGTTTTCCAGCTTTTTCTTTACTTAGTTTATATGTTTTCATCTCCAGTAAAGAAGCTTACCCAGATTTTCATGCTTCTTGTGGTTCACCATTTTTTGACTTGCAGAAGCAAAACTGTTCTGTACCTCTCTCCCCACTCCACCTCCCTCCTGCCAAGCTCAGATCAGTGCAGTACCTCTAATGAAAATGAGCTTGCCACTGATGATAATCATCTACCTCTCCATTTCTACTGACTACCAGTTTAAAGCACAAAACATTGATTTACTTTGTTGTAACAGTTCAGGATCAAGCAAGCTGATTGCCTGACTCTTCTTTGTATTGCCTGGATATTTGAAGCAAAAACAGTTTCTTGCTTTTTTTTCTGTTCCATTGTTCTTTTTGTCTGTGTAGCTGCCATCAAGCCTCTCTCATCTGGACTTCAGCCAATTCAGTCCTTTATGGTGGAGTATCCCCAAAATCAGAGAGGTGAAAGCTATCCAGAGTGACAGTCATTAAGGCAATCATGAGGGCTACTTTCTTGCTTGCTGGCATCCCATCTGTAAAAACATTTGAATGGCTCAATCCCAAATCTGGATTGCAGAACAAGCTGCCCAGATCTTTGGGGGGACCCACAATACACTCATCATCCAAGCGTCCACAGTAGTGCACTTGCTAATGAGAGCTTAACCAGATGGTGGTTAGGTGAGGTGAAAGACTGTCCCCAGAATACCTATGTAGTGCCACCTTTTCTTAAGGGATTGTGGTGACCTGCTCCACCCTTCCCTCTGACAGGATGGAAACTTTCATCCTCCCCTGCCACCTGCGTCATGTCCTAGAACTGCAAAACTGTTTGCCTGTGCCATGGCTAGAGCTTTATCCCTCTATGCCATCAAAGCTAATCAAACATTTTTTTTTCTTTTTTTGCAATATTTTGTCATCAGGCTTATTGGTAATGTATTACAGTTAAAAAAAACATCACAAGGAGTAAAAAAAGATAAACTTGGTGCACAGAAGCACAGATGTTCAATTATTCATTTTCTGTTATAAAGAGTAGTGAAAAAGTTCAACCTTTTGCATATGTAGGCATTTTTATATTCTGTAACTGTGTGCCTAGTGGTGGTGCAGATGAGACTGCAACCAAGAAGTGTGAATTTCAAGTTTATATAGTGTTGGTGCCTGTTAGACTCAAGTTGCAAGGCAGTACTGTGCTAAATGTGATCCAGCTGCTGCTGTGTCAGCAGAAGAACAGATGCACTGCAGACAGACACATCCAGGGATACAGACCCAAAGCAGTTCCTTTGCTGGCCATATGGTAGGAGACCTTATCACACACCTGTGAGTAGTCAGAGTGCTTCTTCTGTTATAGGTTCATAGGTTGGTACTAGGCTATCAGCCCTAGGGCCTATACAAGCCTAGCCATAACAATTCCTTGGATATTTCTTCCCACAATATTTACTTCCCTGGACCCCTATCTAGCAGTGCGACTGACATGATCCCCGGGGTGAATTTCCTATCTCCCATCCAATCATCAAGGTTCCTTTTGAAGAGGGCCAAGGAGGCGCTCTGCTTGACATGTATGGGCAGTCTATTCCAGAATATGGGGAGTCTGTGGGTCAGGAACCTATCCCTCCAGCATGTTTTGTTCATTGTGATGGCAAGGTTGGGATCCCTGGAACATGTGGCTCTGAGGGATTGGGATTTCTTTAAGTGGAGCATGTTTGACAGCTCAGGGTTTAACATGGCCTTGTATGTTAAGCAGGGATTGCCTCTGAGTAGACAATATGCCACAGAGTATAGCTGGAGTTTTTTTTAGATGGTCAGCATAGGGCATCTGCTTTAAGCCTGGGATTCTTTTAGTGAGGTATTTCTGCAGCCTTTCCAACTGTTGCAGATGTCTTGTGAGGTACATACTAAACAGGGCATTGTACTCTATAATGGGTCTAATGAGGGATGAGTACAGTGGGACAATGGCCTACTTTTTTTTGGATGAAAAACCCTTAGTGATGAGGTGTGCCACATAGAAGGATTTCATGACTGTTATGGCGATGTTATCGACGGTGAGACCACTGTCCACCTGTGTCCCTAAGTCTGTCATCACACTTTCGGTGTTTAGTGTACTGCCACCTATGTGGTAATTCATGGGTACATGTTTTTTCCCAAAGGGGATCATTATACATTTCTTGGCATTAAGCTTGAGCCCATGGCTCTGGCACCAAGCATCTGTTTCTGTAAGGCCCTTTTGTAGAATATCCACATCATTTGGAGATTCAGTAATGGCTCCCAGTTTGCCGTCATCTGTGAATTTTGTTAGCCAGAGTCCCTTAGTGTTGGCCTGTACTTCAGAGAAGTATATGCCAAACAAGAGCGGTCCCAGGACTGAACCCTGAGGTACTCCACTTGTCACTTGTCTGGAGCTGGATTTGGAGTCGGCTACTTTTACATTCTGAGTTCTGTCAGTAAGCCAGCTGGCAACCCATTGAGTGACGTAGGGATTTATGCCCAGCTTAGCAAGTTTATCTATGATTCCAGAGTGGGGGATGGTGTTGAAGGCCTTACCCTCATCCACAGCTCTGGAGACTGATTCAAAGAAGTCAATCAGGTTCAGGAGACAAGATCGGCCCTTCACAAACCCAAACTGGGTGGGGTCCAGTGCTTGAAGGTTGCCAATGTCTTTGTTTATAAGTTCCATGATAATGCATTCCATGCCCTTGCAGATCAGGCTCGTCAGATTGATGGGATGGTAGTTCCCGGGATCCAAGGTGGATCCCCCCTTGTGGAGTGGGATAACTGTAGCTGTGCATCATTCAGTGGGCATGAAGCCTGAGGTGTGGCTATGATTAAACATGACACTTAGGTGAGGTGCCAGTTCATTTTATAGTTCATGTAGTACACAGCCCGGGATGTCATCTGGTCCCATGGATTACGTGAAGGGGCTAGTAGTTAAACTGAATAACTGCTGCACACAGCTACGTACAGTGCTGCCAGTCTTTTTAGTTTGGGGCAGTGATCTTAGCAAGGATATTCTGTTTACAGTCTGTAATCATTTAGGCTGCAAGAATTGTTCTATGCACATGAAAAAGTATTTGATTGTATTCTGTTGAGTTCACTTAATTCCACTACAGGTTGCTTGCACTTTCAGAATTATTCCTTGGCAGCCTTTTGCTTACTGACAACATTATGTTCCGTGGAACCTTGAGTAAATGAGTATATCTTCATCACTGGTATTGACATTACCCCCCCCCCTTTTTCCCATGTTGTTCATGGGATTGTGGTCACACCTCAACAGTGGCCATCACCTAGAGCCAATGTTCACACTGCCAGGTGGCCTCTTACTACATGATTTGTTAATATTTTGAGCCCATATTTCATTTGGATCATCTGTGGTTTCTACCTCATGTGCTATGTCATTGTGTAGTTTTTGTCAAAAATGTAATTATGCTCATTAACTGTAAATTCTCATTTTAAAATTCAGTAATGCAGTGATACATTAGTCTTGTTGACTTGAACCTTTAAAATAAGCATTCTGAATGTTTTATTCAGACATATTACTGCCATCATTATAAATGTGTGTTTACCATGATGGACAGTTCCTTGTAACTTAACTAAAGTTTAAAACTTTTATACCAGCTTTGCAGAATGCCATCTACAGGGCCATGCATTATTAATATCTTGCTCTTATTTTAAGATTTGTGTCCTCAAAAGTGACTTTTAGACAAGAAACATTTCATGCAATGAGTATGAAATCACCTTTTAAGGTGGAACTGCACAATGATATTTCAGATTTTGTGAAATGCAGCCATACGATGACTATTTTGAAA
Source organism: Protopterus annectens (assembly GCF_019279795.1). Taxonomy (NCBI): domain Eukaryota; kingdom Metazoa; phylum Chordata; order Ceratodontiformes; family Protopteridae; genus Protopterus; species Protopterus annectens. Next base: position 14,192,808 of record NC_056726.1, read on the forward strand.
GTTTTGTCACAAAATATTATTAACTGGTAGTTATGAGTTTGTATTTAACTTGGCAATCATTTCCTCAAAGATGTATTATACTTAAGTGCTTTGTGTGAATTTTGTAAAATGCTATCTCTGGTTTGTTACATTTTTAACATTTACAGTGTCCTTATAAATTTCTACACCTGTAAATCATTTCAAAAAGGAAATATGAAAATATACACAGTGACCTGCCAAATTATCTTTTAATCTGAAATTACGTACTGATACTTCAGAAAGAATTCATGATGAGGCCTATAGCATTAGTATTCTAAAAATGTCCAAACATTCTAGGATCACACCATTTGTTTTCCAGATTCATGTTCGGTATTTATTATTCAGTGTTACTCTTTACCACTCGTGAATTCATGTTCTGTGCCTCTCACCAAGTCTTAAATTCATGTTAAGGCCTTGTTATCCAAGGTCATACGCACACTTTCCAAAACCAAAAGTAACTCTTTACTATTAACAAAAAAGGTTACATAGCCTGCAACCTTTCACCCGTGTCAAGGCACTGCTGCTCATGTTTTTTTTTCTCTTTCCTGCACCATAGCTTAAGTGTGGTGTATGAAACCTCATAATTTCCTCTCTTTGCCATCTGCTTCCCTCTCCTCTACTGTTAGGTTGCACAACATCACCAGTGTAGGTTAACATTTGGAATTAACTAATATTCTATTAAAAATCTAATGGGTCTGTTTAGTCTTTTTTATTAGCATCATTGTTCTTGTTGTGTTTCACTCACCTTTATTTTCTGTGTAATGTCCTTGATATTAATGAATGGCATATTATAATGTAATATTCATCTTCTATGTGTGTATTTATATATGTGTGTGTGTGTGTGTGTGTGTGTATATATATATATATATATATATATATATATATATCAAACCCGCGGTGGTGGTGCTGCGGTAGCGTTGTCACCTCACAGTAAGACACTGTCCAGTTCGATTCTCAGCTAGAGTGTCTTCTGCGTGGAGACATGCGTGAATGGGTGTACCTTCGTTAAAGGTTGTGCGTCAGGCCTGGCAAGCCGGTACGTAAAAATCAACTGCCAATCATTAGCGAACCGGAGTTCCGCTGTGGTGACCCCTAACCGGGAAAAGCCGAAAAGACAAACAATATATATATATATATATATATATATATATATATATATATATATATATATACGTGTGTGTGTGTATATGTGTATATATATATATATATATATATATATATATATATATACATACATATACACACACACACACACACACACACACACATATATATATATATATATATATATATATATATATATATATATATACACACACACACACACACATATATATATATATATATATATATATATATATATATATATATATATATATATATATATATGCACACACACACACACACACACACACACACACACACACACACACACACACACACAGGTTCATAGGTGTGTACTAGGCTAATGGCCCTGGAGCCTTTACAAGCCTAGCCCATAGAAGTGCCCTGGCATCGTGCCGCCTAACATTAGCTCAAATTGCCTCTATCAAGTAGAGCCACTGGAGTGATCCCCGGGGTGAACTTTCTATTTTCCATCCACTCATGATTTCTCTACATACATACAGACATATATATAGAGAGAGAGATAGGGAGGGAGAGAGATACACACATTCTTTCTGTCATATATATATACACACACACACACACACACACACACACACACACACACACACACACACACATATATTATCTCTCATACATATATATATATATATATATATTACTGCAGATTCAAATTTTATAACACAACAACAACAACATTTTGAAGTCTAATAATTTCTAATTTCCCTTCTGTGCTACTCACTGATTCATTGTCTTTGCTTAAGGACACTAATTTTATCTCAAACCCATTCTTTCCTAGCCAAAATACAAAAGTACTTTCATATCCCAGACAGAAAAGTGCTTAAGTTTATTATGTCCTTTCTGTCCTGGCAGCTGTTGTTTATATCTTATGCAGCCCCAAAGTCACTCTTGGAGGTTTTTCTGTACTTCGTGGATGGGAGTGGTAGTTCATGGGTCTTGTACTGGGTAGGATTCACATATTGTTTAAGTCAGGGTTGTCCAACCTTTTGGCTTGCCGGGGCCGCATTGAGTGAACAGAAATTGTCTTGGGGCCGCATATAAAATATATCATATAGTTAACTCTTTCGCTGCCATGGGAGACCAAAGTCGACCTCCTGGCTGTACTGTAGGTGCATTTGAACAATTAATAAATGCTAATATTTGCCTTAAAATTCTAATTCTCTTTCAGATTTTAATTCTCTAATCTAACAGTTAAACAACTTAGTTAATATATAGATTTTTTTTACAAATAAACAGATATTCACTACAACACTAGCATTTCTCACTGGGAAAACCACTCCAGCAGTCCATCTACATACAGTGTCAACATTAGCAGTCTTACAATACTATAATCTAAAAAAATAAGCCAACAAATTTGCAATAAAGTAAAGAATGCACATTACTGACTTAATAAAACAATTCTGAATAAGCTACAAGAGGGTCTCACCCAAACAAATGACTGGTGCCAGAAACATGGCCTCAAGCTAAATGCCAAAAAATGCACAATCATCCCCTTTGAGGAGAGTGATGTCCCCACAAATTATCACATTAATAACAATGTTGTAAGCACACAATCAGTCGTGAGGTGCCTGGGCACCCAGGTTGATAGAAACCTGACTTTTGACCACCACGTTGTCTACGTTGTACGGAAAGCTTTTTACATGGCCCACCTCATTAGTAAGGGTATCTCATCCAGGGACAAGGAGGTTATAACATCCCTGTATTCTTCATTTTCAAGAGCAATTATTGAGCGTAACACCTCTTTTGGCACGTGCCTCAGCAAAACACCATGCCAAAAGAAAGACTACAACCATTTCTGACAAAAAAGGTCAAAGGACTGAGTTCACTTAGTTATCCAAACAGACTAAAAAGCTTCTTGCTTTCCTCTGTCTCTCACTGGCCCCTATAAATTTCATCACTGGCTTGCTTTCCAGGCTAAGAAAGATCCTGCCTTAAGAGACTTTCTCCACCTCAGAAATACTGGTTATATTTAAAGCACTCACTACAAAGACCACAGCCTTCACTGCAGCATAAACAAGCCACTTTGTATGGACAGGTTCTTGACACAAAAACTTTCAACTTCTGTAAAAAGTTCCTCTCATTATCAAACAATGTAGTTCAACAACACTACAACTGGATGGATAGCCATGAATGTACTCCTTAAGTAAGTAGCATAGCCTTCATCAAACCGGAAGGAAAATCCACATACTAAACTTTCCCAGCTGGATGGCTAAGATCTAATATTGGTTACTCAAGTCTACTTGTCTAAGAAGAGGGGCCTATTTAACTAAGAATTCCATTTGCAAAAATATATTCAGTATACATATTAAATCTCTCTCTCTTATTTATATATATATATATATATATATATATATATATATATATATATATATACATACACACACACACACACACACACACACACACACAGAAAAGGAGCCCCTACTTGTAAAATAGACAACCTCAGTAATCACATGACACAGTCTCACTGATTGAAATTGTCTGGAAGTCAAAATATCTGAAAAAAACATAATAGAGATGGATTCATCCATGCAATTTCCCACCACCAAAAAGGACCATCAATAAATCAACAAACAACTGCTGAGCAAAAATTAAATCAATAAGAAATCTATAAACTCCCTAAGATCATACTACATACTGGAGTAAACATATAACTTCCCTCCAATCTAAAGCCATTTGACATTCAGACATTTTAATTTGTGCAGAAGTTATTCACAGACTGACCGTTTACTAAGCTGTAATGCTGACCATCGCTTTTGAAAAAAAAACAAATTCCCACACTTTGTCAATAGCTCAAAGTGAAGAAAGGATTACTTTTTTCTATTTATTATGTATTTATTTAATTTTGGGAAACATCTTTAAAACTGTTAAATTGATCACACACCCAGAAACACAGAAATGTTATTGTGATAAGTAAACCACAGACTGCTGCAAGAAATCAGTCACAGCACACTATGCTTATGTCCGAACCAATGAAGCATACCTGTCAATTCCAAAAGAATTAAAGTAGCGTAGTAAGAAAGTTATTTGCAAGGCTACATGGCAGTTTATATTGGAAATAAGTGGAGATATTAAAAACGCTCTGTTTCTCATAATTATGCTGAAAAGTCTTCTAAGGTAAATACAACCTTCGGATTTAGCATGGAACCATACCTCTCAACCTTAGAGCAAGAATTCTGGACAAAGCGAAAAATAAAATTGGGACACAGGCCCAAAAATATTTATGCATCACAGACACCATTGAAACAAGTATAGCTGCAAACATTATACATCACGTATAATGTTTCTATCCCATTACTGTCAGTTAAGCATTATATGGCTCATTCAATCCTGCCTTATTTTGCAACAAAGAAAACCATACTTTGAAATGTCAAATCCATTGAAAATAATAAAACACATTGGCTCCACATCCTGCAACTTCCTACCTTCAAACAACCACAGAGCTTTCACTGAAACAAGGTCTGCATATTTCCACAGAATGACACCTCTCCCTAATTAAGTCTAATGGTATACAATCTACCAGGATCTGGACTACCTGAAATAAATGAAATTATGGCCTGTAAATTGCAAGTGCACTTTGTTTAATTAAACTACATTTCAAAGCCCACTTGCTGTATTTTTTCAGTAACATCCCAATATCCATTTCCAGGTCACTTTACAAGACATTGGCAGTGATAGACTTAGCATCCTCAAGATCCTTGCAAGACCATACTCATACTGCTAACATTGTCCATTAAATGTAAATATCCATCCACTGTAAATGGCAAGAAGCTATGTCTTAAAAAAAACTATTTTTGGCATTCCTAGTACCCAAGTATCAGGTTTTGAAACGAAGAAACATATTCTCCACAGTTTGTAAGTCTCTGTCTTTAATAATCATCTACTATTGCAGCACTCCCAACACAAATACACACTAAAACCCCCAACATTTGAAAAATGACATTGTGCCCACCTGATTTGCCAGTATTGATGATCCACCAAAGTTATGCTTACTGTTGTTCAATCTACCACTGCTTAGAACCCACCAATGACAAGACAGTACTGGGTGATTTTTTTGTTTGTCAAAAAAAAAAAAAAACAATACACTTTATATGCTACAGTCCCACATTAGTCAATCCACAAATGACCCATTAACCCTAGGCTGCTGTTTCATTCTTACTCCCTGGGACTGCATTACCTTGGATGACTACTTTTATTTCCTAAGCAAAAAACACAAATTGGAAGATGAGGCAAAAATCCAGACATTCTTCGAAAATCCATACAGTTGAGAGGTATGATTTCATATTCAATGCAACACTCTCCCTGTCAGAAAAGCTGCAATTTAATGAAAGTGTACTTTTAATGTAGGATGCATTTGTGAGCTAACTTGATTGTATGTTAGCCTCTTTGTGCATGTGTCTCTGTCTCTCTGTCATGCACACAAACACACACACACACACACTTATACTTTCACGTACACAAACATTCTGCTTTCATGCATGCACTCACTCACACCATACTTACCTATTAACACAGGTTAAGTGTTGTCTCTTTAAAAGGCAATGGCAGCAAATCCATAGACGAGTCCCTCTTCAGCAAGAACACACACATTGATTCTTTGGCACAAAATAATGGCGCAGACACACAGAGCCTTCTTTGGCACAAAAAAATAAAAACTAGAAGGATGCTTTGGTGATGCACACACCGATGTTAAGAGCTACAGGTCACCGGTGCGAAAAACACAACAAAAAAGTGTTTTGGGGCATGTGTACATCGATGTTGGAGTTAGAGGTAGAGGGCCGCATGGCAAAGCTCTGAGGGCTGCAGGTTGGACACATCTAGTTTAAGTGCTGAACATTCCAGAACACATAATTTTGATATCAAAATGTTAAAAATATAGGGGTAATTATTTTCACCCCAAGTTGTGATTCAGTAGAACAAATAAAATTAATGTTGGGGATGCAGACAGTATGGGGATGTGATGAGTACAGCCCCCTCAACACCTGCAGTAACCAGGTGTCAAAATGTAGTCTTGAGTCCTTTCACTGTTTTGGTTTTGGAAAGTACAAAATCTCTTCTATGCAATTCCCTTGAGATCCTTTCCATTCAGTCTGTCTGAACTTACTTATGAGTCCACGAGCCACCATCAGATCTGATTTGGCAGTTTTAGAGCACCAACCTCATGTTCCTTTAAGAATTTATCTTCTCATAATGCCTTGCTCTCCCCAGATACTCAGATCTCATTCGCTGCCCTTTCCCTTTAGTAAGTTGATCACTGGCAGCTAAGTGATCTACTTCTTATTCTTTATCTTGATATTTATGTTTTTTTACTGGAATTTGATAGTTAAAATATTAAAGACTTTCACTGCTAGTCCAGTTTTTTATTACTTATTGGATTGTTGTACTTTTGTTCATACGTCCCTTGGCATTTCAGCCATTTTCTTGCTTCCCTTCATAGAGCTTGAGTGGAAATTTCTTAGTGTGCAATTTGTAGTAGCGTAGATAGTTTATTTACTTAGTAAAATTTAGTACTAGGTTATTAAGTTGTCACCAAGTCCTTATACAGCTGAAAGAACTGACATAGTGACAGCATCACACAAGGCCTTGGTTGCACCTACTTGGAGCCAGTGGATGACATCATGTCCACCTGTCCTTAATGCAACCTTTCATTGCAAGCATAGATGATGTTTCCAAAACTCAGGGCAGAGTTGACGTTTTACCCGAGATACTCATCCTTATAGTATGGATACAGTCCTCCAGGTTTTTTCACTTAATATTAACTGCCAAAGGGAAATCACTAAAAATACGTACTCATTTTAGTTGCTCTTAAAGGTGCTATCCAAAATGGAAAGATAGTTGAGCACTTCTAAGTGCCATCCTAATGGTTGTTTATTTTTATCTGTAGCTCCCACATTAAATTTAGATTAGGTTATGCTTGTCATGCAGCTGTTAATTTGGGGCAATTGTTCCTATCTGGAGGGTTAAACTTCGTTTATTAAAAAATTACATGGTGTATGTTTGTTGTAAGTTAATAGTGGATGGAGGTGTTCTGAAAATGCAGTTAGTGTTTTGTGTGAAGGTTTTCATTAAAGCAAAAAGTCTTGAGAAATGTGATATAGATTCAAATGGAAATGAGAAGAAATAGCTGTATAAAAGATCAACTCGACCATCATTATTGATGTGCATGTAAATCAAAGGTTAGAAATATACACTCAAGAAGCTGTCACGTATATTTAGCAGGGAACAATAACTTTTTAATCATGATTAGCTAATCTATCCATAGTATATTGGAATGTAAATGGCCTTATGGGTATAGACAAAAAGTTAAAAGTAATGAATTCTATTAGGAAATGCAGAGTGCAAATAGCAGTGCTGCAGGACACATATTTGGAAAGAAATGAGCATGTGAATTTGACAAAGAATTTCAGAATGGATATTCAGCAGAATACTGGGGGACAAAGGAAAAGGGGACTTATACCGATTGCTGTAGGGGCACCAAAAATGACAGAAAAGAAAAAAAAAACAATAATGGTAGATTTGTGATACTAAGGAGCTATTGACACAGGAGGAGAAGTACACTAGCATGTATTTATATTCCCCGAAAACTGATATTATGGAGCTTCTGTTATGGCAGCTAAGGATATGTTGGAAGAGACTTGGCAAAAGATAATACAAAAGCCGTGAAACTCGAAGCTGCTGTTTATGGATATGCATGTATAAGATACAAGCAGTCAAGATGTTTTTAGTCCCTTTACTTTTATATGCAAGTCAGGCATATTTTTATCAACCAGTGAAAATGGCATGGGCAATAATTAATAAAGAGTTGAAGGAATTTATCTGGGAGGGAAAGAGGGTGAGAGTTAAGTAGATAAGTTGATCCCCCCAATAGAACAAGGTAGTTTAGGATTACCTGATTTGAAGGAATACTTTAGAGTTACACAGCTAAGGCTCATATACATAACATAAGCAGATGTTTCTAATTCACAGTGGGAAGAGATGATGAAGCAGAAATAAGCAGAGAAAGTATCCTAAGAATTAAATAAGCTGTGGCATGGATGCAAGATACCCTCTAGCAAATACAGTACTAGAGTTTGAATAATTCAAGATAAAACACCGTTTATTAAGACACAGAGCACAAGTGCTTTCATCTAGTTAAAGTTAACAAGATTTCTTCAGATACTCAGCAAATGTTTACCAGGGGATTTAAAAAATTCCAAAAGGTCACATGATTTTTTTCTCCAAAATTTTTAAAGGACCAACATCTATATATTACAATTCTAATGAATGCCAAAGGTAACATTAACCAAATATTTTTATAAAACAGTTAAAACAGCGCACACTAAGAATATTGTAATGCATATTCTTAAAATAAGTACTAAGATACCTAAAAATCAATAAAATATTAATAAAAATAAGTGGAATGCAGCTTGAACTAATCAGTGCTATTGGGCTTTAAGTTTAAGCAAAGCAGTAATGGACAAAACATTGTTCAACCCAAGGGGGGGGGTGCCTGCATTAAGCCATATTTGCCACATAAGTTCTCCTTTTTCAAGCATTAGACCCCACTGTCCTCCTCTAGAACGATGTGTGGTAAGTGTTCTAAAATTGCCAATTTAAAGTGTTCTGGGTGCTCTGCAATATGCTTAGAAAGTGCATTAGTGCTACTATTCTGTCTGATTTCATATAAATGTTCATAAATTCTTTGTTTCAACATACTTTCCATCTTGCCTATATAAAAACTTGTGTGTGAGTGACATATTGCAATACAGAAAATACCTTTTGTTGTACAATCATAACTACCTGTAATCTGTACAAGTTTTTTGTCACTAAATTTTCCCCTTTTTCATCTGTTATGAAGAATTTAGTAGATGGTATATGGCCTATTGTATGTTGTGATGATGAATTGGGATGTTTATTTCCCAATAAGGTCACATTTTCCTATGGTAGATATAGCAATTTAGAAGAAATTCTTAATTTCAAAGGCAATAAGGTTACAGGAAATCAAACATGGATTTATAAATGTGGAAAGTTTAAGGTAAGTGTGAGGGTGAGAAATATTTCTGGAACCAGAATTAATGGTAAAAGGTATATGACTAATGATAGGTTTGATTGTTGTACCTGTAGTGTGGTATACATAGGCTGTGGATGTTCAAACCCCAAATGATATATTGGCCAGATTAAGCAAATGGTTAAAGTTCACATTTTGGAGCATTTCGGTGAGGTTAGAAATAAGCAGTTAGATAGTCCTATTGCAGATCATTTTTATAAGGTGCATGGGGGACAAAATGAAAGTTTGTTTTTTAGTGTATTGGCTAAACCACAATCAGTGGGTGGGAGAAATTTTGTACAGAAGTTATTTGGAAAGTAGATTTATATTAAATTATAGAAATCTTTCACCTAGAGGTCTTAGTTTGGACATCAGTTTGAATGTTTAACTTATTTATATGTATGGTTCCACTTAGTTATATGTATGGATGACTATGGGATGTGGCTCTTTAAGGGCTGTTGAATTATTTAATTGTTCACTAATTATTTAATTGTATTAATTGAGAATTTGTATAAAAAGACTGCTTGGTGTGTGAAATGTTAGTCCTCTGAAGGCATTGAGCTGGTGTACCAGAACACCATTAAAATCTTTGCAGTATTTGGTGGCTCCATTTGCTTTTTTTTTTTTGTTTAACTATAAGAATCAATCAGAGGATGTTAGAAAAGATAGGGAAGAGCGACTGGGAAGGCAATTTAGAAAGGAACAATGAAAGACACCAGTATGGCTCTTATGTATGCAACAAAGTCCAGAAAGTTTAGGATTACTATTTGCATACATAGTTTTTTATATCCCAAGCAGACTTCAGAAATTCTTCCTCAGGTATATAGCAATTGCTGGAGGTGTGATGGGGAAGAGGGAGGCAACAGGTAACATGTTTTTGGAAAGTATAATGAGTTGGAAGATGTCAAAATTTCTCTGCATTATGTTGTCAGACATATTGGTAGAACAAATGGTTGTAACTAAGAAAATGATTCTTTTGAGCTGGGACACAGGATCTGAATTGTCTAGGCATACTGTAGTAAGGTTTTATTAAGCTTAATTCTCTTGGTTGTTAAAAAAGCAATTACTAGGAAATGGAAATCAAAATCTAATCAACTGTATTTGAAGTACTGAAAATTTGTAAAAGAGATAAAAGCTAGAATTGGAATCTTTGGAAAAGGGGAGGAGCAAATTACATATAAATAAATGGAATTTGTGGGGAGAGTATATGTTCTGGAGGAGGAGCGTTTTTTTTAACAGAAAATAGGAATTGAATGATTAATGTAACGCTAGACTGAAAGACAATTATATAGACAAAAATAGTCATGTAAAATGTTTGTGAATGGAAAAAAATATGTTTTGTTTTATTTTCTGTTAATGTATGTGTGCTTATGTCTTAAGTGATATTTTAAAAAAAGTGTTATCTCTTTTTATTTTTTACCTAGCTCTACAGAGTTCATTACCTAAACAGAAACCCTGTTTCTCCATCTCTATTAGTTTGAAACAAAGTATGTTTTACTCAAAGTTCTTTTTCAGATTTGTTTAAATTAAATAGTTGCTAGTTGCTTAATTTGCAGTTGTAAGAGAGCACGCTACCAAGGTCAACAGCCACTCTGCACACACCCCCATGGGAAAAGCTATCTGCTCTTATCTGTGAAAACTCTACCTTCTAATGGCATCCCATGTAGGTTCCTTCCATTATATCTCATTCTTCCTGGTGGCTAACCCTGCTACGTATCTTTCTCTACCCTTATACCCCTGCATAAGCATAGTTCCAACAGATCATTCTCTCGGCTTTTCTACTATCTTTACAGTTGCTATTACTGAAATTTTCCATTTGCATTAATCACTCTTTGTCTGCTCTGACCTATCTCCACTGAACCTGCTCACAGGCTTCCCTGCATGCAGTGTTTCTCATCCTGGAGATTGTTTTTTTTTTTTTGGTTTTCTCCTAGCATTTCTGAGACTCGCTCAATGAGTCCCATGAGGCAAAACAACTCATCAAACAAAGAGATAGAGTCAAATTGCTATATCTGTCCATCAAAGACAAACCCAACCTCATCACTTATCAGCAATTAAGAAACCAGACTAAGAAAAAAAATAACAGTCATAAAAAGCACTTCCAAACTGCTCAACAAAAGTTCCTTCACAACCAGCAAAAATTCTGACAAACAGTAAACCTCCTCCTCAACCCTGGTAAACCCACCCCCCTCCTTCCACAATCAATACCACCCCACCCTTAGCCTCACAATTTAACTCACATTTCATTAACTCTATCTCCTCCCTGCTTGTCACCAATAAACTGCCCCTTACCCTCCCCTCACTATGGTCTAGTTCCACCAACTAACTGTCCTTTAAACCAAGTCAAACTTCCTACATTAAAAAGCTACTAAGCAAGCTAAAACCTTGTTGCCTAGTGGCCGACCAACTTCCTAACAAATTTCTAAAAATTGCTGCTCCATCCATTGCATATCCTATCTCTATATTTATCAGTCATTCTATCTCTGAACAATATGTGCCCCTTCTCTAGAAAATTGCTCACATCATCCCCCTCCACAAGGGTGGCCCCTCCAGAGAAATCTCAAACTACCACCCCATAGCTATCCTTCCAGCCTTAGCAAAAATCCTCGAAAAAATGCATTCAGCTTCAACTACTAAACCACCTGACCACCAACAACCTTCTATCAGATTCCCAGCATGGTTTTAGACCCAAGTATAGTACTAGCACAGCCTTGCTATCCTTCACCAATACCATTCACCACCTAATGAACAGCAAGCAACTAGTATCCGCAGTATTCCTAAACATCAAAAAAGTCACAAAGCACAAACTGAAGCAGATAAACACAAAAGCCAGAAGTAGTAGCTGAATTGAACCCACTCAAAGTATTGCAGGCTGCAAATCACCACACAGTTGTAGAATGCAGAGTCCACTTTATTAACTTCAGACAAAAAAATCCAAGGATGAGCGCTTTCGTCCAGAAAGATCTAGACTTCATCAGACAATTTACCCCACATAGTTACTTCCTTCTTATACAGTCCAAACAGGAAGTTCCGCCCAGTTATAAACTAATCAATTATGCCATTAAAAGCACAATATTTACAGTCACTGAATTTAAAAAGCAGACAAACTATACAAACTGGAAAAGTTCATGGAACACACCACCCTAAAAACACACGATATATAAACACTGCTTCATAAAAATGACAATTTACAATAAATATTTAAATATGTTGAATGTGTTAAAAGAATAAATATGTGTGATTAAATACTAAAAACTAGATATAGTAGAAAATGTTAAGAGAAATAAATACACTTAACATAAATACTGAACATGTGAATTATTTAAAATGTTAAAATGCATAATGGAGAAATATATATATATATATATATATATATATATATATATATATATATACATACATATATAGACACACACACATTTTATCTTTCTAGTGCCTTTAGTTTTAAAATTGGGCTAATTGAAATATGCTCATTCAGGCCTGGTCATTTCCTGGCATTCAAACATAATTGCCAGTATAATTCTCTTTTCTCAAGTAATAGTGACCATGCACCACCCCTCATGTTGGTACTGTATTGTCTATAATAAAACAATTGGAACTTATGGTCATTATACTCCAAAACATGTTTGCTAAGAGAATTTGTTTCTTTTTTATTCCTTATGTCATATAGGTGTTCGTATATGCGATTTTTTAACTTTCTATCAGTTACTTACTGCAGTTACATTAAAGAAGGCAATATTTTTGACATTAATAATATTGAAATCAGAATCAATCAGAAATACAACTGTAATTCAGAAAAAGTGATTTACTGTGCCACGTGTACCACCTGTTCTTGCTTTTACATAGGCAAGACTGATAGAAAGTTAAAAAATCACATATACGAACACTTATATGACATAAGGAATAAAAAAGAAACAAATTCTCTTAACAAACATGTTTTGGAGTATAATGACCGTAAGTTCCAATTTTTTATTATAGACAATATCAGTACCAACATGAGGGGTGGTGCATGGTCACTATTACTTGAGAAAAGAGAATTATACTGGCAATTACGTTTGAATGCCGGGAACTGGCCAGGCCTGAATGAACATATTTCAATTAGCCCAATTTTAAAACTAAAGGCACTAGAAAGATAAAATGTGTGTGTGTGTGTGTGTGTGTGTGTGTGTGTGTGTATATATATATATATATATATATATATATATATATATATATATATATATATATATATATATATATATATATATTTCTCCATTATGCATTTTAACATTTTAAATAATTCACATGTTCAGTATTCATGTTAAGTGTATTTATTTCTCTTAACATTTTCTACTATATCTAGTTTTTAGTATTTAATCACACATATTTATTGTTTTAACACATTCAACATATTTAAATATTTATTGTAAATTGTCATTTTTATGAAGCAGTGTTAATAAATAGTGTTAGGGTGGTGTGTTCCATGAACTTTTTCAGTTTGTATAGTTTGTCTGCTTTTTAAATTCAGTGACTGTAAATATTGTGCTTTTAATGACATAATTGATTAGTTTATAATTGGATGGAATTTCCTGATGGACTGTATAAGAAGGAAGTAACTATGTGGGGTAAATTGTCTGAGGAAGTCTAGATCTTTCTGGATGAAAGCGCTCATCCTTGGATTTTTTGTCTGAAGTTAATAAAGTGGATTCTGCATTCTACAACTGAGTGGTGATTTGCAGCCTGCAATACTTTGAGTGGGTTCAATTCAGCTACTACTTCTGGCTTTTGTATTTAACGTATTCCTAAACATGTTAAAAGCCTTTTGACACCATCTCTCACCAACTACTTCTAAACATACTTGCTACATACAACCACAGTCCAACATTGGTTTCTCAGTTATCTTTCTAACCATCAACAGTCTACAAAATAATAAACAAACTCTCCCCTGTACTACCAGTGACCACAGGGGTACCTCAGGGATCTTTATTTGCCCCCTTTTATTTGTCATATTTACTAATAAACGTAATACAGCTACCCAACTGGCAACTACCATACAATAGGCTGATGATACTTCCCTTATCTGATCTTCCCCTTCCCCGCAAAAACGAAAAGAAAAAATGCAAAAAGCTTTTCTAGAAGTAGAATCTTTTTTAACAAACCACCAACTCATTCTAAATCCTAATAAGACAAAATTAGTAGTCTTCTCTAACAAAACTACCAAATCTAGCTGCCCATCCCTCTATATTCATTCCTCAAATGGTACCAAAATTGAGCCTACAAACCAGGCCAAACTCCCAGGTATCACAATAGATGACCATCTCAAATTTTGATATTCACATCTCTCAAACTATCAAAAAAGTCTACTCCAAACTAGGTGCTCTCTACAGGGCCAAACCATACCTAACTCCCCAAGCCAGACTAGCCACTGCTAGGTCACAACTACTACCTATACTTCTCTACTCCTTACATATCTTTACTAACTTATGTAAGACAGACCTGTACAACCTTGAATCCTGCTATAATAAAATTGCAAAGTTTGCCACTGACCACCCTCATAAAACCCACCATTGCTGTGCTATTCTTCAACTCAATTGGCTACAACTCCCTAACCTGTTAAGCGTAAACCAACTAGCCCTAACCCACAAAATCACACACAATCCTTATAGCTGCCCAGCAATCTCAACCTTACTCCAAATACAAGTAAACAGGCCCTTTAGATTTTCCAATAGGCTATTACTCAGAATAACACAGTCACATAAATACTATGGCAACTCCCTCTACTCAAATAAAGTAGCTAAGTCATGGAATGCTCTTCTCCAAAGCTTACAATGCACCCCTTGTTTCTCATAATTTAAAAATAGATTAAAGGAACATCTAAAAAGCAGCTGGCTCTGCACTTGTTCTCCACCTGGATAACCACTCTCCCTTATGCTCTTTTATACCTCTACTATACAGTTTTCCTCTATTTACAGCTCATATTGTCTGCTTTTCTCCCCTTGGATTGTATCCTCACAGCCTTAGGTCTGTACAGTTTTATTTTTTTCTCTAATTGTCAAGCATAATATTTTTCTTCCTTAACAAAGTTGCATACCTCACAGTCTAGGCCTGATTCACTGCTTGTAATCAGCTAATAACTACTCATCCCGTTCAATGGAGTACACTTTTTTTTTAAAGCTGTTTTTCCACAAAGAAAATTACTAGTGAATCGTTTTGTTTGTAAAATTTCGATACTCATTGGGATATGTTTTTGTTAATGTAGATTTTTCTTTTCTTTTATTCTGTTCTATATTGTTTATGTATGAAGCTTTTCTCCCCAGGTCTCTACTGAAAATGGGCCACTGCCCAGTTGGACACTACCTGGTAAACAAATGTAAATAAATAAATAAAAATGAGAATCTTGGCCAGAAAATACAGAGTGATCTCAGGAATTACTAGAGTTAATCTAGGAAATAGATTAAGTCATCGTAACACAGTGCTGAAATAAATGTGATTTGAATTGAAATTGTCTCTAGAAAGGTCAAAAGTAAAACCGCCTGAAAGAAGATCCTCCTGGGGCCACCACTTACTAAAAAAATGGCAACGTTTTGGCCTTTCTTTTCTGAATGTTAGGAACAGGTGAGTCATTTAAATGAAAGTGGTAGAGGCATACAAAAGCATTTCCTTATGGTTCACCAGGAATATATGCAATCCTCAGTTCTGCCCTGTTGATAAGAGCAGACCTTTGAAACATCTGCCTTTCATGGAGAGTGAACATTTAGACCTGTAGGATGCCCAATACGTATAATATCATGTTAGTTCTTGTCTGATAAATCTACAATTCTAAAAGATGACTTGAGTTGTTGCAGCTGAATTTCTTCAGAGTGATATTTATTTCCTCTGGAATAATTGTCACCAAGGAGATGCTCTAGTCATTGGCATACTCAAACTTGCACTCCTGAATGTTTAGACACCAAGCAATTATCTTTTTGTCCAACTCCAATAAGACGGGTCATGACTTCACAAAGCACTGTATCTGTACAGGTGTCAACTCTGCCCTCAACTGTAGGAGGTTGAGTTCAAAGCCTGTCCATAACCCTTTGACCAAGAGCACTCTGAATAGGCTGTTACAGATAGAGATGTGTTCTTTAAGATAGCTTGAGTTGGAATTGGAAGAATGAATTGGAATCCAATTTCCATTACTTGGCTTTGTGTAGGCCTCTCATGAACCTTCAGTTTCACTTGCTACCATTCCCTGAGTACTGGCATCTTTAATTCCTTCTGCCCACCTGTGATATGCTCAACCCTAAGTAATTATCTGTACACAAGGACATCCTTTCCAGAGTTTTGGTAGGGGGTCTTTCTTCTCCTCATCTTCCAACAAGGGTTTGGGGGGACCTGGAGGACATTTTCTCTGAGATGGATAAGGATAAGTCACTCCCTACAGCTTTCATCCGATAGCCCTTCCTTTGGAGTCTGCCATGAACTGACCTCTGGCCTTTATTTCTATCACCCCAGAAGCATCTTAATAAGTATTCATAAAAGGACAAGATGATCCTCAGGTCATCCTCCTAATAGAGCCCATCATTAGGGATCCAACTTATGCAGTCTGTAATCAACCAAAGTCTCATTCTGCTTCTTTCATGAAAGCAGATGTTACTGATAAACAGGAATACTTCACAACCTTGCTGAAAGACTGTTTTTAAGCACTTTTTTGAAATTATTTTTATCAGTGAAACATTGCATATACATGCAATCCAGCTGAGATTTAAACATGCAGGATAGTAGTCATCAAAGAAAGTAAGGTAAGTGATGTACCATCATTTTAGTTTTATAAACACCTTTACCATCTGTAATGCTTTCACCCATCATCAAGATATGTACCTTTATTCAAAGGTGCCACCCCAAACTCATCTCATGCTGCATTAATAGTGTATTTATTATAAGCAATAGATTGTATTAATACACTTTAATCTACCTGTAAAGCAATTTAACAAATTACTTCTAAGATGGCTGCACATTGACCAACAGCTTGACTAGAGCTCTCCCAGTGTGAAAACTGCAACTTTGGAAAAAAGATAGCTACAATTATTCACGTGGAAAAAATGCAGTTTATGTCTTGTAATTATACTGTCTGGATGCCAGCAAAAGAAAATTTTGTAGAATGGAAATGGTAATCAACCTGAAAAGGAGAAGAAAAAGCTCTGACTAAAAAGAATCTTGTAACTGTTCAGCAAAAAGTAGTTTGAGTATTTTGAGTTTCAGATTTGGTACAGGAGATGGCTTTTAGTAATGTAGAGTTAAAATGAATCAGATGTTCTCAAAGGTGTTTAAAATAAGTGAAACAGTGAAGGAATATATAATGTCAAGTAAGAAAGGCCTGGAAAAAAGAAGCTTTAACTAGACAGAGCATACAGACAAAACTGGAGATTGCTGTACTATTGAAACTGGATGGAACATACTGCATTTGTTTTATGAAAGTACAAATAAGCAATCTGACAGGTTTCCAGTAGCAGGGTGTGTTAAATGAGAGGGCACATTGTGTTTCTGCTTCAAATTTTGCCATGAGAAAACAGCTGAGATGTGAGACCTCTCTTAGTAAAGATGTAACCATACCAGCAGAAGTTGCTCTTGACAAAATTGAGGAAGAAATGAAAAGTAATAAAAATTTAGGACAGCAGAGTGATTGTGGAAAATGATTATTCACTATACACCAGACAGATGAGAAGAGAGTATATCTCAGCAATCAGGGAATTTCAAGAGGCAGATGTGAGATTCGGGCTGCTTTATCCAGCTTTCTTCAGTGTATTTTTTCTGGAGGGTGTAAAACATTTTTGGATGTTGAACTAGCTATGGAATAAATAAATTAAAAGGTTAACCAACAAAGCAAGAAACCAACAAGCAGAAGAAGACTTTACTTCTCATTCTTCTGACTGTTCAAAGCCTGTGCAGATATTTTACCAATGAAACATTTTTGATTGTTCCAAAGAAAAATTATTGAGTGGCAGGAAAAAAGCATAGGAGCTGAATAGAAGAGTCAGGAGTACCTTGGACTTGAACTAGAGTCTGCCATTTAGGATGGAGAGGATCAAGAAGAAATCCGGGACCACTGTAAAATTAGTGAATACATGGGAGACTATAAAGTATTAACCATATTACATATAGGAATAAACATGAAACATGGCTTTGCAAGAAGTGGCAGAAGAAATATTAGAATTTTATTTTGGGCTATATGCTTTTCAGTCCACCCACCAATTTAACAATTTGTTATTAATGTTTAAAAGGGCACTTGATTGACAAAGTGACTGTAAGTAAACATTTTTGTTCTTACTACTATTTGTATAAAATTTAATGATGTAAATTGCAAGTTATATTGTAAAGCAGTATTGTATAGTGTGTAGTCAGGGATATTTTGAACATGAGGTGGGGATATCATCAGTGACAGTGGAATATGTTAAAGATAATGAATCAATTTTTTTTTCTTGTAAGTCATACAGGCTTTACACTGTGACAAGGTAAGAAAGGTTAGACAGAAGAAAGTTAATATAATATGTTCTTGGACTGTCACATAAGTGTGCAAATCTAAGATATTTCCCTGATTTTGATACATGTGGATAACTAGAATATTGTCCTTGGTGTAAGCTGTAGAGACATATTTTAAGAAAATAAGCTTGAAAAATAAGATACAGTGATGAAAGACATGAAAAATGCTAGTTCATTATTGAATTTAAAAAGTCATTATTTTTTTCCATTAGTGAAGGCTTTCAGTGGTAGGCAGAAAGTCAAGAAGTGCTAAGAATTAATCATGAGAGAACTAACAGTGTGTTCTGAGTGAAATTTGCAAAGATTCTTTCATGCTTTTCTAGGAGAAGTCTGCAGGTACAAGCAATTAATTATGAGAGATCTGAACAGTGCTGCTGAGTGAAGTGTATAAAGTGCATTGTAATTAACATTTAAAGGTAAACTGTGAATCAGTTAAGTGAAAAAAATAAATCTAGTTTTACATTTATTTATTTTATTTAACATTTGTTTACCAGGAGAGACCAACTGGGATAAAGCCCATTTTCAGTGAAGGCCTGGGGAGAAAAGCTTCATAGGTATTTACAAAAGAAGACTACAGACATATAAGAACATTAAAAACATACAACAAAACAGGTGTACTTATTTTTGTGTGTGTTTATTCTAAGTTAAAGAGGGATGGTGATCTGAAAATCTGTTTAGTTTCGTGATAGTTTTTGTTGAAGCAAAAAGGCTTGAAAAAAGTGACATAAGTTCAAATGGAAATAAGAAAAAAACACGAGTGCACCCTGCCAAACATTAACGTCTGCATATTAGATCAAAGTTGGAAATAAACATTCAAAATCATTGTTGTGTATAATAGGTAGTAGTAACATCTTTCTTATCTTAGTGGCTACTCTGTCCATAATGTCATGGTATGTAAATGGCCTTACAGGTATAGAAAAAAACCCAAAGATCATTCAATTATATTAAGAGTTGCAGTTTATACAGCAGTGCTGCAGGAGACTCATTTGGTTATAAATGAGCATGTGAATTTGATAAGTTATTTCAGAGTGGAAATTTAGTAAAATACCAAGAACAAAGGAAAGGGGAGTAATAATACTGATTGCTGATGAGCAGAAATTTGCAGCTGGCTCAATCAGCACCCAACCCAGAACCCCACAATTCAACTGAAGAGCAAAAAAAAATAAAAATAAATAAATAAAAGCCCCCTCATAGCTAGCTCTTCTATTAAAGAGAAAAAAAGGATATGGATAGTTGATTCTACCCTCCCAGCACTTGGTCCCTGGAGTGAAAAAAAGGGATATGGATAGTTAATTCTACCCTCCCAGCACTTGGCCCCTGGGGTGATTGCTTCTCTTGCCTCGCTCTAGCTACACTTCTGATTGTTGAGTTCCAGTAGTGATAGAAGAGGAGGTGAGATAGATAATGATAATAAGGGGTTATCGGCAAAGGAGGCATTGGATTATGCTGACATGTATTTATATTAAATGTAAAACTGCTGTTATGATGCTTAAGAGAGTTTTGGTGGAAATAATCACCTTTCAGCAGAACATATTTATGGGTAAGGATTAAATTCTGATTCGCAATCATGAGGATGTATCAGCGGGACTGGAAAGGGAAAATATAATAAATGATGGTAGAGTTTTGAAGAAATGTATGAGAATGTTTGGAATAAAAGATTTCAGTTCATTAGTAGGAATTCAGAATTTACATATTTCCCCAAGGTACAAAAACTGAGCAGAATCACATAGAAATTAAATGTAACAGGAGCATGTATGTTTAACTGAAAGCTTTGGTACACATCTAATAACTGTTTTAGATTAATCATCAATAAAGACTAAGACAAAGATGTAGGATAATGAAGTAAAAATGAGACACTGGCACTTCTCTGCTTACCTTTTATAGAGGAATTTAAGGAATGAATAGTGGAAATTATTCAAGAGTTATTAGGGAAGATAGAAATTTCTTCAGAAGGGATAACTAATGAGTGGAATAAAAGCTAATGGAGTTTAAAAATGTGGTAGAAATATGACAAAAAGATATCTGAGAAAGAGTAATAAGAATTACTAAGAATGATTGCCAAGGGTAAAGTACTGCAGAATAGGGGGAAATCTCACAGAAAAGAAGGGGAGCACCTGCAAAGTGCTAAAGGGAAAATAATGTTGTGTTTGTATAAAATGCATGTATTTTGAAAGGTTGCTTTTAAACAACTATTTTGATAATTCAAGAACACAGACAAAAAACACAACACAATAACTTGAGCAATAGAATGTAGAAAGGCTTGTTACCAAAATTTAGGGAGCATGTAATAAATATAACCATAGATCTGATGAAGATATTGAAGATGTCTGGAAATTTTACAATAATCTATATAAAGCAGAAGAATGTGGAAACCAAGAAAAGGCCCAAATATATGGAGACATGACAAAATAAAGTACTTGAGAGTATGGATTAAAATGATGCCAGTGTGGCAGTTAAGGATATCTGGGAATAGATTAATTAAAAGATAATACAAAAACTGAGAAATTGGAAGCTCTGTCATATGGTTATGGATAGTAAGATACAAGCAATTAAAATGTTTTATTCCCTTTAGTCTTAAACACAGGTCAGGCATACTTTTATCAATCAGAGGAGAAGTTGTGGATAGCAATTAATAAAGAGCTGAATGATTTTAATTGGGAGCAGAAGAAGACAAGAGTCACGTAGGATAAACTGACTCTTCCAATAGTACAAGGCAGTTTGGGATTGCCCAATTTAAAGGAGTATTTCAGAGCCTCACTGTTAAGGCTGCTATACATAACAAAGGCAGAAAACTATAATTCAAAAAGGGATGATGATGAATTGGAGGAAAGCTCAAGAAACAAGGAAAAACTGGGATTTTAGATGTAGATCTTTAAGAGTAATACTCATCATACAATATGTTATATTCATAAAGGTGCAGAAAGTATTCTAAGAAATAAGCCAACACAAGAATGGAGAAAGGAGATTCTGCTGATAGGGGTGACTGCAATTAGGGATACAGACAATAGGTAAGAAGGGGCTGTATTTTATTTGAGAAAACTGGCAAAGGAACCAACGTATTGGGAGCAAATAACTAGAGAGGGAAAGGTAATAGAATGGGAAGATGCCAAGAAGTTATTTGGACTACACGTTAGAGATTGCCAGAGTATAGGCAAATAGAAAGAAATGGGGGGTCCTAAATGAAAGACAAGCACTGGTAGAGTTTTTTGAAGCATCTAGAAGAGAAGCTGCTGTTAAAAAAAGAATAATTAGTGGAAAATGTAAAATATTGCATAACTATAAGAATCAATCAGAGGAGGTTAGAAAGAATTGGGAAGAGAGACTGGAGAAGTAATTCTCAAAGAAATGATGGGGGATATGTGTATGTCTCCCATATATGCAACAAAATCTAGAAGATTAAGGGGTTTTGCATGGAAATGTTTACATAGGTAGTTTTATACCCAAGTAGACTCGAGAGAATTTTTCCTCAGGTAGACAGCAAATGTTGGAGGTTGGATGGGGAAGAAAGAGACAATTGGGAAGATATATTCTGGTAGTGTAATGAGATGGAAGACTTTAAAGATTCCTTGCAGACTACTCTGTCAGAGATACTGGGTGAGCAATTTGGTGTATCTAGGGAAATGATTTTTATGAGCTATGATACAGAATTGGAATTGACTAGACATAGTTAAGCCTTGCTGAGTCTAATTGTGGTGGGGCAAATAAACAATTACTAGAAAATGGAAATCAAAATCTAAACCAACTGTACTAGAAATAATGACTATAGTAACAGAGAAAAAAACAACTGGAATTGGGATCTTTAGAAAGGGGTAGGAGCAAATTACAAAACAAATGGGAATTGTGGGAACAATTCATACAGGGGATGAATGGCATTTAAAAGAAGGCAGGATTTGAAATAAGCTATGTAATGTTTGACTGACACTGTTCGGGTAGATTATAATTGATGTATAATATTTGCAACTAAAATTATGTCAATATGGTTTGTGATCAATAATGCTTGCAACTAAGATTATGTCAATATGGTTTGTTTTTCATTTATATAAATGTATGATTGCTTGTGTCATAAGTGATAATTTAATAAAGACATTTCTTGTTTTAAAAAAGAAAAGGACATAAATTTGGTTTTGATATTAAAAAAAAGAAAAGGCCCAGATGGAAGTATTTATGGAAGACTTAATTATGCCACTGTTAGAGGAAGATGAGACTCAACAATTAATAGCTATGGTAGGAAGAGATGAAATAAAAATGGTGATGACCAATCAACAGTGTAGACTCCATGACCAGATAGTATTTCTGTGGAAGACTGAAAGTTAGGAGGGAAGAAAGTAATGAAGATCTGGAAGGTTTTAACAATATTTTAAAAGAGAGAAAGCACCAGCATCTTGAAAAAAGGCTGTTGTAGTTGTATTATCCAAAGAGTGTAAAGACTCTTTAGACCCAATTCATATAAATCTATTTAAACCAGGACTATAAAGCATCTATGTCTATACCAGCTAAAAGAATGGCAAAGGTGTAGCTAAAATTGAGCGATATGGATCAATGTGGTTTTGTCTGATGGGGAAAACATTTGACAGCATTAATAGACCGACTGTAATATAGAGGGAAGAGGAGAGTAAGACAGCACTGCTATTGTTGGTGAGTCTTGATACAGATAAAGCATTCAGTAGAGTCAGCTGGGATTTTATGAGTAGGGCAATGGTAGCATTTGTGTTCCCTGATAGAATAATAGGGTTAATTTGGAGAATGTATTATGGTTTGGAGGCAAGTATTAAGGTGTGGGGGGTTCCTCTCAAACAATGTTTGAACAGAGGAACAAGGCAGTGATGTGCTTTTTCTGCATTATTTGCTTTATTTTTAGAGTCAATAGCAAATGAAATAGGGGACTCACAAATTCAATGATATAACTGGTATTGTAATCAAGAAAAAATAGCTTTATTCATAAAATATATTATCTTGTACTTGAATGCAGAAAAGTATATATCAGTGCTGTGGAATATTTTGAGACAATTTCAAGTCTTCTTGTGATGTAAAATAAATGAAGATAAAACAAAGGCTATAGCAGTAAAATATATACCCACACATGAATTATAAATTATCTATAAGTAGGGATTAAAAAGAGTTATATTTTGGCAGCTAAGGATATGTGAGAAGAGACAAAACAAAAGATAATAGAAGAATTGAGAAACAGGAAGCTCTTGATTGTGGACCTGGATAGTAAGATGCAAGCAGGGAAAATGTTCTGGTACCTTTAGCTTTATTTACAGGTTACACTTAATTTATCAAACAAAAGAGAAGGTATGACCATAATTAAGAAAGTGCTGAAGAATCTTTTTGGCAGGTGAAAAAGGCAGGAGTTAAGTGGGATAAGTTGATTATCTCCATAAAACAAGATGATAAGATTACCTGATTAGAAGGGATATTTTAGAGCTATGCACTTAAGGCTGATATATATAACACAAGCAGATGGGTATAAGTCAAAGAAAAAATGGATGATAATGAAATGGAGGTGTTTGAGAAGTAAGGTAAGAGTGGGAGTTTTGGTTGCAAATCCTTAAGGGAAATAATCATACAGAATATTGTGAACATTGGAATGGAGGAATGAAATATTACCAAGAGTATAGAAAGTAGGCAACAGAACTCTGGAATTTACAGAAAAAAATAGCAAAGGAACCAAGGTTTTGGGAGCACATAACTAGAAGTGGAGCAGTAATACAATGTGATGAGGCTAAATAGAAGTTTGGACTGTAGGTTAGAGAATACATTTCCTACCTGGATTGATAACAGAGTATAGGAAAAGAGAAATGGCATTATTAAATGAAAGACCAGCTCTAGTGGTGTAATTGTTGACTCTATAAGTTGCTGTTAAAACTGGGTAATTAGTAGGATGTAAAATAAAGCATGTTAATATTAAGAAATATTGCATGATAATGTTAAGACTCAATTAGAGGAGATTAGAAAAGATTGAGAACAGAAAATGGAAAGGCACTATGCAAATGAACAATAAGATGACACCTGTATGACTTCCAACCATCCAACAAAGTCGAGAGGGTTTAGGATTGTTTTTTTTTTTTTTTTGCTTAGGGGTGTTTGCATAGGTATTTTTATATCACGAGTGCTCTTTAGGGAATTTTTCCTCAGGCAGATAGGAATTGCTGGAGATGTCATGGAAAACAGGTGATTGAGAAAACATATTTTGGGGTATACAGTAAGTTGACAGATTTTTAAAAAAATCCCTAAAGTATATTTCATCAGAAATATTGGGGCAGTAAGTGGTTGTAACTAAAGAAATGATTCTTCTGACCTAAGAGAGAGGATTTGTATTGCCCAGACACATTAAGGCCTTATTAAGTTTAATGCCATTGTCTGCAAAAAAAAAAAAAAAAATTGCTAGGAAATGGAAATCAAAATCTAAACTAACTATAGCTGATAAAAATTTTAAAGCAGATAAAGGAATCATTAGAAAAGTGTAGGAGCAAATTACATGGAAACAAATAGAATTTGTGGGAGCAATGCATGCAGAATAGTGCTCAGGAGGAGGAGGAGGAGTGAGGTTTTAAGGAAGGCAAGAATTGAGCAATTTATCTAGTGCTGGAGTGAAGAAAATTGTTAAATTGTACATTGCATGAAAACAAATGTTAAAATATATTTTTTCTTTTCTCTTATTGTACTTTGTTAGATATTATATCATTTAAATGTGCAAAAATGCAATATTCTGTTTGCATAAGTCTAGAAATGCAGCCGTATTAAAGTGGGCTTTCACAGTTTGTATAGAGTTTCAGTAAATATCAGTAAAAATAACCTTCAGTTGAAAATACTGATAAAAACAGAATGTACAGAACTTAGAGAACAAACGGACCTTACACAGCTTGGAATCCAAGGTTAAAGAAGAGTGTAGAACATTACAGGGCTTTGGTATTATTAGGAAATACTTCAGACATGTTCAGTTGAGTCAGTTACATTGGTTCATTTGGACTGATATGCATAAGATCTTCACAGTACAGACACTCAAGTCTGAATACAGAAGTCAGGTCAAATATTCATCATTCCAAAATTTTAATTACACTATTCAGTAGGAAAATACTGCTTCAGTCGATATTATTCAGGAGAATCAGAATATACACACAAAACCTTTTGATATATTTATCAGCACTGTTATTGTTATCCAGCTTTCCAGAATACTAATATTATATTTGGATATTGTTGACATCTATCCTAGTGTACATAAAAAACATTCTTAGCTGAACTACAGTGTTTGCAGACATTATTGTGAAAGATACAAGACTTGGCCCATAAAGGAGAGACTGGCACCTGTTCAGGACAAGTTTGGGTCATTAACAGATAAAGACATTCACTCCAGTCTCATTCCAGTTACTTTCACTTCATTCTAGTATCATCCAGTATAGTATCAGTTCTTTCAATGATGAGCCAGCCAGGAGATAACTTAGAATCTTCTGATCCACAGTCATTACCATTTTACAGGGACACTTTGTTTCAGTCTATCAATTACCAAAGCAAAAGTTTTCAACAGACTTTTCAGCAGCACACCAATGTTTTTCCAGACGGGAAACAGTGACCATACAGAATAAGGCCACTGATGACAACACTACAGTTACTCCTTATAGAGCAGACCTTTCAGTAAGATATTCCAGATGTAAACTTCATACAGAAGGCAGCCACATCAGATGACACACCCCTACATACAGTAATTACAGCTTTTAGATTGCAGAGCATTAGTGTTTATTTAAAACGCTACTTCAGGAAAAAACTCAAAGAACAGCTAAAGAGCAGCAGTACTTCAGAAAATCTACAAACTTCAGCAGTGTTCCTTCAGAACATAAAAAGATATCATCCTGGTAACAGCATTGTACTTCACCATCTCCACAAATTTTCAGGTTTCCAGTGTGACGTCAAAGAGGCAATCAGCAAGAAAGTTTTTAAAAATGGCAGACAATAGGACACATTAACCATAAAGTTGTGTAAGTGTGACATGAGATATTGCCAGCAATGCCAGGAGGATTAGGGCAGTGGATGTGTAACATGTGCCAGCACAGCTAGATGGAATTATGTAAATAATTATATGTCATTCATATATCAAACTGATTTGTACAGATGCTTGTGTTGAAAAATATGTTTGTAAAGCTGCTTGTGTTAAAAATGTACCAACATTGTGCCCTGCTGGACAGAAAAAGAAATGGACATGCATTATTGTAACTGTTTAAATGTATATGTTTTAACAGAGGATACCGGAAGAGAAGAGTTTAATCTCAAACTTTGAAAAATAGTAAGAAATTACATTACTGCGCCTAGGCCATAAAGATGTTATCTCACAGTTTTGAATGAAGGCAGAGACGGAATGTCTGTAAGAAGTATGGTTTATTAGCTCCTGTAGGAAGAGTGGAGGTGTTTTATGACTTCTAGGAGCTGCAGCAGATCTTAGCAAGGTTCTCTGTCTGTGTATTATTGACATATAGGTGCTAAATCCTGGTAGTTTCTAGCAATGGGAGTTGCATGGGAACCAGAAGTCAGAAGACCAGTTTTATGTGATGTCATTCTGGAATCCATCACTAAAATCATGTTTAATACTAGGTGAGACTGAAGTCTCGGAGCAGTCTTTTTTGGAACTTGGCATCAAAGGATCACTCACCTGCTTCATCTTGCCTTGCTCTAGTAAGTGACCAGGGAATAGTAACTCTTGGTATCAGTCGGGAAAATATAGTGAGATTAGTTAACTATTGCTTTTCTGTAACTGTGTGAACCTGTCCACCTGTGTTATTTTTAATATTTCCTGTGAATGAAATGCTGGTGTTTATTGTAAATAGATATTTAATATTTTCATGTTCTTTTACTATTAAATATATTTAAAATTGTCATTGTGGCTGGTGCTTTAGCAGTTATTTTATCATTTGAGAGTACTCATATCTGTTTGGCCACTCTGTGGCTACTCCTGAAAGCCTCACTGGATTGGTTAAACTACCATTCATATTAATTTCACTCTATATAATTGGGTACCCTTGTAAGAGCCTTAGAGTAGCTGGCTTGTGAGTGTCTGGTGGCAGTAACTACATTATAGTCTGGGCAGAAGGGGGCATAGCTAGTAAACCTGTGCCAGCCTTTCCCATGTGTGTGTAAATCAAATCGCAAAGACTGTGTGGTTCAGCTACTTGGAGCAGGTATACAAAGCACTGGTTTCACAGAGAGAGTGGTGGGAGACTTGTCTTGGACACTTGGCTGAGGACTTAACTCTGCAGCTGTGCTAGTGGGGAGCCTTACTGGGAACCTGGGGAGAGAGAGAGACCCAGATCCCAGGCTGAGCATGTTCCCTTTGTGCTCTTAATTCATTCTCACCAGTAGAGCTCTTCTGAGTGTGCATCTTTAACTCCCAGTGGGTGTGGCTACAGTCTTTAAAAAATGAAGTTATCACCTTACTGTTCTAACCAATACTAATTGACAGAGGTCATATATCAATACAATTGTTTTTGCCATCATGTATGCTTTAAGATGAAATATTTAGATACCTTGTATGTAGCATGGTTTTGGAATTATTAATGCAAATATAAACAGACAATATTTGATGCCTAGAGGTGCAGTAGGAAGTAAATGCAGAACCCCTGGGGATGTCACATAGCTGTAATGAGTTAAGGGAAATTGTGCTTGATGCAGAGAGCTACATCTGGAAATACTGGGTGTATCCATTTTGTTCCAAGTGAATATCCCTCACAGTTGTTAGTGGTGAGGATTCAGGCTCCTTGATTTCTGACACTGAGAGCGAATGTCACAGTAATAATTCATTATTGTTATGCAGTTTTAGCTAAGTCAGACAGTAATTATCAGAAAAGTTTAAATACATCAGTTAAGGTGTAGATCAATATGTGTGTACAGCTTTAAGAAGCTTTCTAGGGGATTGTACAAATGTATAAATACTGAGAATGTGCGAGCCGGACTGCCATTTTGTAGTTAGCTGTTGAGATGTAAGCATTTATGTCTTGTCTGTCTGTTAATGAGTTTGTTTATATTTTGTAATGCTGCTATCCATCTTGATGTGTTTCTATGTAATAAAGCAAATAAACAAACCACCTCACTTGTTCATCATCTATACTAAAGAGGGATGAGCGACATGGTGCCAGAATGGGATCCAGATTCCTCCGCTTCGAGGCCAAGAGGCACTCAGTTCAGATTGGGGGAATATAGAGGAGTGAATCATCCCTACTACACGTATAACTTACAAAACAGGTCAGAAACAAATTTCAGGTATTAAAACTTGCTCAAACTCTTTCTTATTCACAAAATATGAAACGAGGCATTCAAAACACTCTAAATGAATTTCTAAGTATTAGAAATATTTGATGGTATGATATATTAACAGAAATATTTAAAATAACTATGGGAAATGTTTGAAATAAAGTCTGAATTGCATAAAATGAATAAAATAAGGGAAATGACCAAATCTTGTTCACTAAGTGCTACTTTTTCGCATTAATCAAAGCTATTTGAGTTGTCTGAAGTGTATGAAGTGGTTGTATGTTTGTGCAGTATTACAGTACAGTTATTTCTCAAAGTACAGTCATTTCAAAGCATATTTCGCAAAGTGCAGTATTTCAAAGAGTTTATTGTGCATTTGAATGTTATTACAGACACTCGTATTCATATGTAATTACAAGAGCCATATTTTTTAATGTGTTTGGGCATAATTTGTTGGGATTGCAGATGGATTTTGAAAACCAGGTCCACTTGTGTTTGATAATAATATTTCAAAGAACTGGAGAGTGTTTGAGCAAGAGTATTATATTTTTATACAGGCTGCATTTTCTGATAAAGATGACCATACAAGGCATTCATTCTGCTTATTTTAGCTGGTTCAGAAGCCATAGAAAGGGAGTGTTCATTTCTGTATGCACCTGCTGTCTTTGCAGGAGAGGGGGGAAACTGTCATATAGTTGTGCCAGCTGAGTCAAGGGAGTACCCCAAGTGCTTAAAATGTCTAACCCCCAAATGAATGTTACAATGGAAAGGCACTTTACACAAAGTATCAAAAGCCTGGTGAAACTTTTGCAGCATATATATCTGATTTAAGAAACAAAGCTGAAATGTGCAGATTTGGTGATTTAAGGGATGAATTAATATAAGGCAGATGTGTGTGGTGTTGATGCTGTGAGAAAGATTTTGCTTCATGACAGTGATTAACTTTGAATAAGGCCATTGAGATTTGTCAGATATATGAGCACACAGAAAAGCACACAAATATGCTTACAAATGAGAGAGGCATGCTTCCAGTAACTTTTAAGGCTAATGTTGATGGTATGCAGCACATGGTTAAAAGAAACAGACCCAAGCACATGGCAGCAGCTGTAAGCCCTGCAACACTCAGTGAGAAACCCCATAGCTTTCTAGCAAATTCCACAGCACGCACAGTCTCAGTGAAGCATGAGTGAGTCAGCAAACTCAAAGAATGGGCCCCCACCCAGTTTTATTGCAAACTGTCATAATTGTGGAGAAAGTCATGAGCCAAAAAGGGAAAAATGTTTAGCTTATGGTCAGCAATGTCACAGATGCCATAAGTGGAATCATTTCAAAAGGTTTGTAAATCAAAAAGCACACATTCATTTATTAAAAGGGAACATTCCAAGAAACAAGTTGATCAGTTAGAAAACTGTGACCCTACTTTTATGTTGATAGTATGTCAATGCTTCATGAAACAGTCAATGCAGTAGATTTAAGGGCAAAGAATTAAGTATTTTGTACTGTTCAAATAAATGGAAGACCCACAGAGCTCAAAGAAGACACAGGTTCAAAGTACAATGTTATGTCTGCAGAAACATTTGCTAGAGTATGTGCTGGTGAGAAGCTTGATTTGGCAAAATGTGTGAAACTTGTTGCTTATGGTGGTGAAGTGATTCAAACTAAGGCTCAGTAGTATTTTCATGTTGCTCTGCTGGGAGTAGCTATAACTTATTTTATGTGGTCAAAAGGCATTTACAGTCATTATTAGGGCTCAGAGACAATTTGAAACTGGGGCTGCTTTCATATAATAAGGAAGTCTATCATCATGTTAGTTTAAAAGACCACTACTCTAATTTCACCCAGTATATGTTTTTTTGCATATGCTGATTTTTTCAAAGATAAACTTGGCAAGCTTTCAGTTGTGCACTCCATGAAGTTAGACCCAGATGTCAGCCCAGTTGTTAGGTCAGCTCGGAAAGTTCCAGTAGCTATACAGAACAGAGTCAAAGCTGAGCTAGATAAAATGGTGCACTAGGTGTAATTTGTCCAGTTGAAGAACCTACTGAATAGGTGTCCTCCATGATGGTAGCTCATAAGAAAAGCTCATATGATATCAGAATATATATCTATCCACAAGATTTGAATAAAGCACTGAAAATACCTCATCATCTGATACATACAGTCAAAGATGTTGCAGCTCTAATGCCAAATGCCACTGTTCTTTATGACTTACATGCAAGGAGTTCCTTTTGGCAAATTTTACTTGACAAGAAATCCTTGTTACTATGTTCAGTACCCCTTTTGACAGGTACAGACATTTGAAAATGCTATTTGGGATAAATTCTGCCAGTGAAGTCTTTCAGTGTGCCACAGAGCAAATATTTTCTGGGTATCCTTCTGCAACAAGCAACATTGTACAAATATGTCAAAGAATACTTCTAGAGTAAAGACACCAGTAAATGTTTGGTTTAAAGCAAAAAATTGGGTAAACAGTCTAAAACACCGTGTTCCAAAACTGTTCATTTAAATTTCAAAGTTATTAGTGCAGGAATGTTAAATCTTTCTAGACACAAAAGGGTTAAATCACAG
Organism: Protopterus annectens; assembly: GCF_019279795.1. Lineage (NCBI taxonomy): Eukaryota > Metazoa > Chordata > Ceratodontiformes > Protopteridae > Protopterus > Protopterus annectens. The sequence continues at coordinate 14,224,303 of NC_056726.1, forward strand.
AAGCATACTGCAACAGACACACTGTCTCATGATTTGAGTCAGCTTCTATCAGCAATTCTGTTTACAGTATTCAGACATCAGTGTCAACGCTACAGCACAAGTAATTCAAAATACTGAGTTAAGTCTCAGTACAATTTCAAATACAAATGTTCAGAATGTAATAAATTCTAGTTTACAAGTAATTCAAAGTACAGAGTTAAGTTGCAGCACTGTAAACACAGTCAGTAACTTGCAGATTTCCAGACCAAACAGAGGAAAAATGTCTGTAATGTCTCAAGTTCACATTATTTAAAATACAGATGTTCAGAATGTAATAAATTGTAGTTTACTGTTTTCAGAAACCAGTGCAAATATTGCACCGAGGGCAGATAGGAGAGATCAGAGTACAGATTTTGATCAGTCTGATAAAGTAAACATCATCATAAATGATATACAGATTTCAGGGCAAAGTAAAGAAGAAATGCATACTTTACCTCACGTCAACGTTTTTAGTGTTTCAGAGCAAAATGAAGAAATGCATACCATAGCTGGTCAGTGTTGTTACTAGCTTTATAAAAAAGGATTTTCAGCTTATTTTTAAAGGTAGTGGCTGTGCAGCACCAAACCAGATTAATTATCTGTCATTGTTTAAGGCTGAAAGAAATGACACTATTTCATTGTTTACAGAAAAGAAATTATGGAATAATGTACTGATTAATACAGACAAATCAATTTCAGTTACAAAAAGACCTCTACTAGAGGACACAAATGCAGTTTTGTCAGGATATAAAGGGTCAAAAATTACAGCAGTTAATAGTTTGAAGTGTAACAGCTCTATACTAGGTATGGACATGTCATCAGAGTTATATGTTGTTTTAGACTTCAGTAACAAGAATTTATGGAGAAATAAAAATGCTACAGAATGTACAATAGTACGCACAGATGACACTTGTAAGAATTTGCATGCAGTAGATTGTGCAAATGCACAGAATTTGAAGAAATGTTTAAGACAGGAACATGCAGATTTATGGGTTAAAGATAAAATTAAATTCCAGTTCAGCTATCACAGCTGAAGTGCTCAGAAAGACACATTGGGCATGGTCAGTAAGAAAAAAAGGTAACAGTATGCATTTACCATTCTGGAAGCATGTTTGTAGGGTATACAAGAAATGACAGCCAAGTTAATTTGCAGAATAAAGGGTTTACAGCTACAGATTTGGTAAATGAATTTTTTGTGTTTTGTTTAACAGACATTAAGGCCTTTATATTATGGTAGTAAAGTATTGCAATGCATAAATAATATCTTGATAAAGACAGAGAGAAAAAAACATTCACATATATCAAATGATGTTTTGCTAGTTTACAGAATGTAAAATTTAAAGTCAGTGCTACATTTTAGAAGTGACAGTACAGTCAAAGGTTCAGATTATATGCAAGAAAAGAGTGCATCATAAATATTATGTCATTAAAGCCACTGGTTCAACTCCTATGGTATGCTTGTATAAAAGGCAGACAAGGAAAGACAAATAAAATTCCAGAATTAGATCAGTTCAACTCTAGTGATAAATGTGTGTACTATATGAAGAAACTTCACATACTTGTATAAAGGACAGACATGTAAACTTCCAGAATCAGATCAGTTCAACTTGAGTAATAAATGTGTATATGTAAATGGTTCAGGATTGTATATGTCATGCAGAAATTGCACATTACTAACCACACCAGAGTCATGGACTTATGTAACTAAGTTATCAGATTATAGGCCAGCAAAGTGAGCTGAATTAAATACAGTACTAAATGCCATAAAACAGTATGGTAAAGATCAGTTTAGTATTGTTTTCTTAGTGATGATTTATGCATTATAGTTCATGTTATTTATCCAAGAAAACTGTAGACAGTAATAATAAATCCTTGCAGCATTCAGTAGTACTGAAAGAATTAAATGACGTCAGCTAAAGAAATGTCTGTGTTATGACCTGAGTCACAGAGTAAACCTAGAAAGTTCAACAGTTAAGATGAATTTTATACAGGTGCAGAAATGCAAAAAATGTTAAAATATTAATACAGAGTTAAATTACTACTTTAGTTTCATTTGAGGTTATGACAGGAAAAAATAATGCCATTGAGGTTTCTGTTTGATTTAGTAATATAGGTACAGCCTTTCCATTTCACTGTAGCACATTATCAGTTCAGTTACAGACTTGCACGAATGTATTTATTAGTAACATTAGTTTAGTTCACTATAGTACATTATCAGTTTGTTTATAGACTTACAAGAATTTATTAGCATATGTTTATTTCATGCAAAAAATGTAAATAAATTCAGGACAACAAGCAATACTATCAGTTTATAATTGTTAAAGCTGCAAATGTTATTTTAAGGACCTGATACTACTTTTTTGTGCTTTGCAGAAATAATTTCCAGGTTGATTTTAAATACAGTCAAGAACATGTCACCCTGCCCTGCACAAGAAGTGGGAAAGGGGAGGTTTGAAAGGCCTAACTGTACAATCGAAGGACTTTAGAAGGCCCTTCCAATACCTCAGCAGTGACTGGGACAATGCAGAGTAAGGCCTAAACTTGGCAAGAGCTGTGGCGCACAAGTCGACCATCTACAGAAAATGTGTTTCAGTTATTTCTTCAATGTTTGTTAAAATGCGTTTCAATTATTTCTTCAATGTTTGTTTCAGTTATGTAAATTCTTTCATGTTTGCAGGCAGTTGTATAACAGTACTAGTTCTCAGTTTATGTTTTTATCTATGTTCAGACAATACTGACAGAAAAAAGGTAGTAATACTTTATTTTCCAGAATATATCATGTACCAGATTACAGTTAGTCAACATCCAGAATATACACAGCTATTTTCGATGCTCAGTATAAATATGCATCACTTTAATGTAAATTTCAGTCAGATTCCAGAATATAACATTCATACTCATAAATTTGCAACAGCATTATATGAATTTCGGTCAAGTTTCAGAATATGACATTCAAACTCAGTTATGCATTCAGTATAGTACATTTCAGTCAGATTTCAGAATATAATATTCATCCTCAGTTATACATTTCTTCACATTATTCAGTCATTAGTTTTGAGAGTAAAGTAACAGTATTATTTGTAACAGGATTATTACATTCTACATTTCTAACAGCATTACTACATCACCTTTCACATATTCAGTCGTTAGGTTTAAGGGTAAAGTGACAGAATTATTTGTAACAGGTTTATTAAGATAAGTTATGTAAAGAATAAGTAGTAATAGTTATTTAATATACTCATGGCATAACGGGTCTGACTTAATTTGTTAATTAATTTACAGAATACAGTGCACCTTACATATGATTGTATCTGAAATACAGAAAGCATAGGTTTTAGTAAAGGTACTTCTACAGTTACAGCACATACATATTTACATAATGTTTAAGACAAATTTAGAAGACACACAGAAATTAAAAAGGTAAATAGGATTATTAGTAACAAATCTAGCTGAAACATTCCAGACACAAGTTAATACAGTCTATGGAAATTATGCTTCAAAGATATGTATATTATAGGTGTAAAAAAATAGAATTTACCATCTATAACACATTAAATAATTGCCCAGTTATAATTAAATCATAAAGTTAAGAGACTTCAATCTAAACAAGCCATAAATGCTCAAGTGACATCTAGTGGTCAAAATTAAAATTGGAAATGTAGTTACCAGATAAAGAAAACTTATTTTTGTTCTACTGATCATTATGGTATACTTTACAGATCATATTAATAGATTTATGAAGTAATTACAGAAATAACTACAGAAAGAGATACCTGTATGTGTTCAGGTATCTCGGGAGGAGTTATTATATCTGATCAATTTAAATGTAAAAAAATACAGTATTCTCTTTGCATAAGTCTAGAAATGCAGACATATTAATGCAGGATTTCACAGTTTGCAGACAGTTTCAGTGAATATCAGTAAAAGTAACCTCATTCAAAAATACTGATAAGAACAGAATGTGTGGTACTTTGAGAACAAACAGATCTTAGAAGGCTTGGAAACCAAGACTAAAGAGGCATGCAGAGCATTACAGGGGTTTAGCTTTATTATGTAATACTTCAGCCACATTCAGTTGAGTCAGTTCATTTGGATTGATAAGTATAAAGTCTTTGCAGTCAAGACACTTGAGTCTGAGTACAGAAGTCAGGTCAAATATTCAGCATTCCAGAACAGTAATGATACTATTCAGGAGAAAAAGACTGTTTCAGTTGATATTATTTGGGAGAATCAGAATATATGCGTAGAACCTTTGGATATATTTATCAGCACTGTTACTGTTATCCAGTGTTCCAGAATATTATATTTGGATATTGTTGACATTCATCTTCACTGTACATAACGCATTCTTAACTGAACTACAATGTTTGACTTTATTGGAAAAGGTACAAGACATGGCCCATAAAGGAGAGACTGGCACCTGTTCAGCACAAGTTTGCGGAATTAACAGATAAAGACATTCATTCCAGTCTCAATCCATTTACTTCTAGTAAATTCCAGTATCATCCAGGATATCAATTCTTTCATACTTATGTCACTTTTTTAATGTAATGTTCGATAAAGATATTTAAAAAAGTGTTAAGCAATAACAAGGACAATGCCTTCCTTTCACACACATTTGACACCTCCCAAAGCTGGTATACATCAAATGTAGTTACTTAACTTTTCCCACAAATGCATTAGGATAGAAGCATGGGAATAAAATCATTTTCTTTCTATTTGCCCACTGTTATCACACCTAATGTCTGTATATTACTATCCATTTTATTACCTTATCAGAACACACACACACACATTTAATGGATGGGGTAATGTGTGTTTTCCTTCCTCATTGCCTTAGTACCTTTCTTAGCCTAGTAGTCACTGACAATTAAATCTCTTGAACCAAATGCTTCATGGTCTCTGAACAGCTCCATTAAAAGCAGCCAGATGTGATATAGCTTACTTATAAAATCCATATGCTCCCTATATGTGAAACAGATCACATATTATATGAAAACCTTATGTCTAGAGATCAGCCGTCTCAATACATAATCTATGTTCCTCCCAGTACACACTCCCCTCCTGCCTAGCACACAGATACACTTATATCTGTGCTGTTACCCTATGATGACAGCAAAACCAGGGCAGTCATTTTACTCCCTTCAGTTTTCCTTTGCTCTTTGTTCATAACTTCATGGTACTGGCTCCAATAAAATGTGCAAAGTATCTGTTGTTGCAGTAAGCCTTCTTATGAGAACACCCTTACACCACATGGAGTAATCTACCCTAGACATTTTGTCCATTCAAGCTAAGTAAACTCAGTGCCATGTTAGTAGCATAATAATCTATTACCCATCATGTTGTATGTCAAACATATATTTAAATCCTTTTTGCCTACCATTATATAGTAGATTTAGCACTGCAAAATTTTGCCAGACCAAAAAAAAATTAAAACATCAAACAGAACAGGCAATAAAGTACTCTCTTGTGTTACAAAGGGTCTTAGACCCCTCAATAGCTTATTTTAACATTTCAGATTCCAGTCTACCCATTTTGGAGTCCCTCTGTTAGTCTGGGCATAGGGTGGTCAGGACTTTCTCTCTCTCTCTCTCTCTCTCATTCTATACCAAATGTCTTTTTTTAAGATGGAAGCTTTACTTGGCCAGACTACAAAGGACCTGGAAGATGACCCATTGAACAGAAAGTAGACCTCACCACATCTGTTAACCTTTATGATCCTCTTAATCACACCCACATGTTTCATCCAGGATGAGGCCTTCCCCAAAAAGCAACATCATTGTCCAAAGCAATCTTCAAGTGTCATAGAGTTTTGCCTCCCTGGTGGTGCTAGCTAAGTCACTGAAGTGAATGACTGTGCATGCCCAACAGCTGCAGTCTAGTTCTGTCATTTAGGGATACCGGGCATTGTAATGGTCTTTCCTGCTTCACTAGAATGTTTATCAGGGTACTGGTGACAGTGACTGAAGCCTTGCAGAAAGAGTGCATTTTTCATTAACCGCTGGATTCTGGTGACCATATTAAGGCATTCCCTGGTGGTGTTCCCTGAGTGGACACCACCATTATTGCATTTCCTGATGTAACCACAAAATGGGAAATGGTCCAGAATTACTGAAGCGTGCAGCAGGTCATGTTCTTGTCAGTCTTGATAAGGATATAGTAGAGCATTCAAGTTTGGGTCATATTTCCTCTTCTTGGCTTCATGTTGACCATGACTTTCAAGGTGTTATTTGCATGCTTGATGATGAAGTGTTGCATTGGATGATGTAAAGTATCACTCTGATATCCTCTTATGATTAAGTTAAACTCCTGTGCTATTGTCCCTGGAGTTGTAAACACTCCCCATCAGCTTATGCTTCCTGCTGCCAAACCCATCACAAGTCTTAACCATTTATACTTTCCCAGCAGGATGGGGAGTTCACCTTCACTGTTTAGTAATCCAGGATAAGTAATACTCCCTCAGTGGGGGATCCACATCAGGCAGTTGAAACTTTGTAAAGTTCTGTTGACCTGAATTTTCTGGGGAAAATGTTTCTGGAGCCTTTTATGACTCAGTCTGATAACTAATCCATCATGTAATACCTAAACCTGCAAAGAGGCACACCCCTTTCCAAAGGGACACTGTCCATCTATTGATAGGCCATTATAGAGGCTTTACAGTCTTGGTGAAGTGAATGAGCTGATGGACTCCCTGAGCTGCTTCTCCAATTTTATCCTGGAATTGTGGAGTCAGGAGCTGTGCCTGCTCATGGATTTTCTGGAGGAGACAGACTTTGGAGAATTAGTTTGCCACCCATGCAAACATGGTTCTCTCCATGTTCTGCTCCATACAGCATGGTAAGGGATAGTTCATTAGCTCATGGTGGATAAAATTCTCAAGTACATTGTGATGGAAATTCCTATATGACTTTTCAACATTCCCCATGGTTCTATGTTTGTTACAAAATTCAGGAAAGAATGACCACAACTAGTCCCCATCATCCCTGATTATCAGGAATGGTGTGACTTACACTCCCAGTTCTTTGGAGATATGGGAATCAGTCCCAATTCTTTCCAAAAATACACCTCATGGCTGAGACATCAGCTTATCATCAGGACCTGGCTTTTTGCTGGATATCTTTTGATCATGCTTGGAAGCTTTTCATGCAATAGGCATATTTTGGTAAGTGGAGTAAGTTTTTAGTTTTGGTAGAATAGTGTCCCATGCTTCCTAAGTTGGTCATTTTGCATGATTTTCTCAGTTGTCAAGTTACTTGCACAACTTGGGTCTTAGTTATTCCCCAGTCAAGGTGACATGTCAGCTATTTCTGATGATGATGACCTGCTGAAGACCCAGACAAGCAGTTTTTTAAATGTTCCCTGTAAAACTACCTGCCATTGCAGAACTCAGTGCATAATGACTTATCTTTCTCAGTTCTTCAAGGTACAGACTTCGGTCCCCATCTCTGGTAACTGTCTGTGTGGAATTTTTGTATGTTCTTCCTAAATCTTCATAAATGTTTCCATTTCCCAAAAAACTTGGCAACTCTGAATTTTCCATTGCAGTATTTACCCTTGTCCTTGTGAACTGGGTCATAGTTGAAAGAATCTGAGAAAGACCAGTTCAGTTACCTAGTTAAATCAAATTAAATTAAATTAAAACTCACCATCTCCTTTAAATTTAAACCTGACAATTGACAGGTTTGCTTGATTTCCATTTGAACCCACTGGTTAGATGACCTTGATGTTTATTCTTAGAAGAAAATTTTCCCATCGGCCCCTATCTAATTCTAAGACCTGAAATTGTATGTTCAACTTTAAAGTTGCTTTTTGCAGAGGGAAAGCCCCCTGCAGCCCACCATACCCCCAGTACTTATATATACTAGATCCATGATCACCATACCTTGGAGGAAAGGGAATATTTTGTCTCATTGTTCATTGACTTAAACAAGTCTCAGAATTTCATACCTCCTCTGTAGATTAAGGATTTAAATGCTTCATATATTGGTATGGAGCCACATGTGGTTTTCACAAAGATTGTTCATCCATTTTAACCCACATTTCCTCCCAAAAGTTGTGGCAGAATTTTTCTTAAACCTATTCATTATCTGCTTGGGGGGAATCACTCAGGCTTTACATGGTGAATGCAAACAAGTTCAGACAGATGTAGCTATTATTAATTTCCTTTCACAGTAGGGAAAGGCTTTTCCAGTAACTAATCAAACCCTTTCTAAGTAGGTTGACTAGTGCATTGTGTTTTGCCATCAGGTGATCAATTAGCCATTGAAATCCTATTTTCTAAGGCCACTCAAATACATCATGACTAATTCTATTGCTTCATTCAAGAATGTCTCTGTTGTGAATATTTGTGTCATAGCCAGTTTTTGCACCATCATCTAGCATTCTTATTTGGATCATGTTTCCAAAAGTCTGACCTTCTTTGGAACCACAGCATTACAAGATTTAGCTTTGTCAATTTTTGCTTTTTGGCCCTTCTCTGCCTCTTAGGAGGTTCAGTTTGTCAGTGCTTGGGATTCTCCTTAGCTGTTACCCATGGCAGAAGGTATCCTTTCAGATTAGAGTCACACTGAAGACTTGTCTGCCATATCTGATTTTGGAGGCCTTCTGTAGTCAGCTCTTAATACCTTCCCACTCTCCCTCTCTGTCTGGACAGTTCCTCCATCCAGTGTCTGCAGTTCGGTCAAGTATATATTAATGCATCATTGTATATTTGTGTTTCTTGTTTTCTTTTACAGGTTTAGCTAGCTCAGATTGAACTGATGAGATCAGGGTCTAGGAATGCTTTTTCAGTACATCTTAAAATGTCATGGCCTGCATCAGCAGGAAGAACATGTACCTCAAAGTTCAGTAAAAAGCCAAGCTGAATAGACTATAAGAAGAAATCCCAATTGATACCTACTGCATAAGGTCACCTCACATCATCTGATCTGTTGACTACGTAATCTGTTATTTCCAGTGTTCAAAACATACATGGTCCTGCAATTTCTAGTGAAGAATGATCTTCGCCAGCATACATTTCTTCCTTTTGAGTCAGAGACAATATCCAGAGTGTTTTTAAAATGTTTTGTTGTAGTGATTGGGTACTCAGACTATCTCATCCAGATCTCATTCTGATAACAGCTACTGTGCCACTTGAGAAGAGTAAGTCTATTCCTGGACTTGTTGAAATTCACAGTGAACAAGAAGAAATCAAAATCTGATCTCCTTTTAAGAATATGTGTTTCCTGAGGCTCTGGGTGATACTATACAAGAGTGATGCCTTATACTTCTAGTAGCATGATTTTGATCACAAGTTCTCAAAAGCTGCTTGTTAAATACAGTAATGGGACAGTTCAAAATAAGTGTATTTTTTTGGCAGTGAGCAAGCCCCATCCACTCCTCTTGTGGTGGCAGCCTATTACTACACCCTTTGAACCCCATAGTCATACAATTAGAAAGGAAGAAACTCACAAAACAAGTGTGTCATAGTCAGAAATCACCTGTTTCACTCTAACACACATGGACAAGTAATTTCTAAAGCAGTGAGACTTGGGGATACAGGAAGAAACTAATTAGTTGAAGATCTTTTTGAAAAATAAAATAAAAAGCCCAGTATTCTTGTTTAGCAAGATGCTCATTAATTCAGGCCTTCAAACCAGACTGCTCCTGCCCATGTCACATATGTTAGCAATCATTATTATGGTGCAAAATGTTTGGGTCACACAAGGAAGTTTCAGTATTATTTTCAATCAAATCTAATCAGAGGCTCATTTGAAGTAGATTTCCTTGATTCCATCTTGTATGAAGGAACAGACTTGAGTGGCAGTCTGCATATACCAGAACATTGACAGACCCTTAATCCCTTTTTATTCAATTTCTGATGGTTGATGCATCAGATATAGACTGGGGCACTCCTGGAAGCCAGCTTGGACAAAGGGATCTATTCCTCTTCAGAGGTGAAGCTGCTTATCAGTTTGAAGGAGACGCAGTTAGTGACTATGGCTATAATGACATTCAAAAATGTTATTTTCCAAGCATTTTGGTGATAACTGACAGTGCCATGGTGATGTGATAATATGGTACATGGCTGTGCTAATTTTGCAGGATGGCCATGTAATGGTAGGAGCTGGCTCTGTCTGTTAACCTTCAGTTAGCATTTCTTTTACATGCAGAAATATGCAAATTGTCAGATCAGTTACACCATTCAGCAAACTTCAGCCACACGAATGGAAAGGCAGTTCTGAGGTATTTCATTTTTCTCAGATCCATATGGGGACAAAACAAAAGTGTTTTTTGAAAAATCGCAAACTCACTATTTCTAAAAGATGTGATTTAGTTACGTTACTTAATTTTTTATTTTTAGATTTGATTTTATTTTTGGACTAATTAAGTTAATTGATGATTCATTAGTGGGTGTATTTAAAGCATTAGTGCCTGTAGCTTGATGTATTCTGATGAAGTTGTGTGACGAAAGCGGATATTAAATTTTTTATACGCTATTGATTCTTCATTTTTGTGGATTCTCCTGCGTTTGTTCCTCCTGCCATTTCGTTTTGTTTTTTTTTGTGTTTTTGCGGCTTTTTCAGTGGGTGTCCATATGGGGACTACTGGACTTGAGATTCTTTGCTTCCTAAATTATGGGCAAGACATTACAGTGCTTTATTAAGGTAGTGGGAAAAACTTTCTACATGTCTTTCTTCCACTTTAGACGATGCTTAAAGTCAAGAAAATGCTTTATTGCAATTGTCTATTATTGGCTAAGGCAATCTTGGATCTTTCTATTCTTATAATGTGCAGCTCAGGGAGGAACTTATCTTGCATTAAGAAAGGTGGGTGTGGGTGTTGCACTCATACCAACATTCTGACTGATTGACAATTTGGAGGTAGATGTTTTCATACTTCTTAAGGATATATTCTTATTTCCAGTAGCTCTTGTTCTTTGGTACAGTCTAAATATCTTTTCATGGAGCTACCAGCAAGCAACTGGTTTCTTCCTGTTTTTTTTCCACCAAACTGATGTATCAAACATCATATGATAATAGAAGCAATCAAAATAAGAATTCCAACTTTTAAGAAATGGTTCAACTGTAGCTGCTAGCCAGCTGCTCAGTTTAGGGTAAATTATCTGAAAACAAGAATCTAGATACAGAATTTCATTAGGTGAATCTCTTTAAAATCTGAAAGATTACATTATGCCACAGATGAAAAAAGCCCTGAAAGTACATTGTTCTTGCTATGGAAGCCTATTTTATTGAATTAAAGACTCAAGCCTATGAATTTAGTGACATATGTTTCATCTGTGCAAGACAAAATTGTGTATGCGATATTGCAAATAAAAAACAGATTATTTTGTGTCACAAATAAACGAAACAGATTACTGACAGAATCACTTTTAATGAAAAAAATGTATTTGTGACAATGAAACTACTTCATCAGAAGTCAGCACACAGTAGAATTCGATGTATGTAAAGTGGCTTGTGAAAAGCTGTGAAAAAAAGAAAGTAAAAATGAATCATGAAGTCTTAGCCAGGAATAAATCGGTCAAATATGGCACAGAGAAAGCTTCTTGTAGCAGGTAAGATAAAAAGAAATGTAATACTACTAATGAAGTTTGTAGAAGCTGTAACAAATGGAATAAGTTTGCTAAAGCGTGCAAAATAAAGAAAATCTACAGTAATAAAAGATCACATGCATTAGAGCAGAGTCATGTAATAAATTAATTGTATGGAGGATTTAAGCTGATAATATGTACAGTGTGAATAATGTGCAAGAACAAAGTATAGAAGAGCAGCAAATGCAGAGTTGGAATATGGGCGGAAAAAATTAGAATTAATCAAAGTGTGAGGTTTAGATTAGACAACAGAGCAAAGTGTAATATAATGTCTATTAAAATGTTCAAAGTAATGGTTCAGAAAGAAAGCTGTTGTGTAAATTGTGATAGTTCAAAAGTGTTTGTGTGTCAATATAAGAAATACAAGTTTCTATAACATAACTGATACTGCAAAAGCACCTTCTACATCAGATCATCTGATTTGTCTAAAGCTTGGCACAGTGTGTATGCAGTGTGTTCAACAGCAAATCACAACATTTTCAATTTGATGATGACTTACATGACAAAATCAAAGATTTATTTACTGGCTTGGGCTGTTTGCTAAGAGTTTATTGTGCTCAGATTCTAAAGTGCAACCTGTAGTTGTATGCTCCAAGGAATGTTCAAGTAGTTCTGCAATGTAAAACTGAAAAATAATTGAAGTACACTAGGAAATTTGATGTGATTCTACCACACAAAATTTCCATTTATTTATAAATCCAGAGAAGATGTAGGGTTTATCAGGCTAGAAGCTAAGCAGTTTTCTGTGCTACTTGAATATTAGGGATTTGGGCAATAATCAGGAAAATTCAAAGTTGTGTACTTTTAATTCACCTTTGAGAAGATACATGTTTTGAAGGCTTATGTTTAACACTTCAACAGCACCTGAATTGTTTTTAGGTACTTACTGCACAGAAAATTGGTTTAATGTTATTCTTAATACAAGAAATACTAAGTGTAAACTCAGTGTTAAAGACCTGAACTATATGGTTAATGTCTTATCATCAGAATCATGTGGCCAACTGCAAATGCTTTAGCCTGAAGTTGTTAAAGTCTCATTATATTTCTGGGGGTGATACAGTATCTTTCTAGGTTTATTTTGAATCTATCAGATGTTAATTGCAATTAAGGAAATTATTGGAATGTGAGATGCAATGGAATGAAGTACAGAGCAAGAAAAGACCTTTGAAATACTTAATAGAAACTGAAGCTTCCACACAGTAGTAGTCAGATGCATTCATATTACAAGCAAATGCCAGACAAACTAATATGAATGCAGTGATCTTTCAGGAATGTTAAATTATTTTCTTTAACATATGCGGCCTTAACAGAATGTCAGAAGAGACGAGCTGTTATAGAAAAACAGCTACTTGCCATACTGTTGGAATGTAAAAGGTTGCATCAGTACATTTATGGGAAAACTTTTTATGGAAACTGATCATAAACTGTTACAGAAAGCATTTAAGAATTCCTTGTAAAATGCAAAGAATGTTTCTATAACTTAAGTCTAAACTATAAACAAGCCAAGAAAATGTGTATACCTAGATATAGTAAAACAACACTAAAACACTATGAATCAATGGGAAAAAAATCACTCCGACACTGGGAAGCAATGTTAATTGTCACTCAAATACTACTGTGTTGTTTGTATCTACCAGAACAAGAGGATTTGCTTAGGAAGACCTGGAAATGAAATGGATAATTCCGCCATGACCAAAGGAAAGCTGAAACTTTTTTTAGATGTGTACTCAAAGACTTCCAGAAGTGGGAATGCTTTGAGATGAATTAAGGAAGGGATGGCTAGAGCAAAAGTCTGTTGTTAAAGAAGAACTACATCCATAAGTTTCATTGAAAGAACAAAGATAAGCTGTGTACAAAGACTGGTGTTTAAAGATGATGAAGTAATGGCACCACCTCAGATGAGAAACAAATATATCTACAGCACCACATCAGTTAAGGAAAAAATACTGACAAGTAATATGTGAATCACTTTAGGGATTCTGAAGTATAAAGAAATAGCTCATGATGCATAATACTGGCCAGGCATATCAATGCAAACTGTGCAAGTAAGAAACACTTCTGTGTGCAGTGCCAATCATAATGATAATTCAAGATGATTTCTTACAAAATACTACAAAACATATGGAGCAAAGTTGAGACAAATTCGTCATTTTACAGAATATGATACCTACTAAGTACTGTCAATTACTGAAAGATTTTGCAGAGGTCATGATGCTACAGGTCACAAGTGTTGGGAATTTCTAATGCAGTTGTCTCAAATAATGCCCTACACTGTATACAAGTATGAAATTTAAGAGATTTTGAGTACTGGGAATTTCATTGCGTGACATTTAACCTGAACTATTCACAGGCCAATGGTCAAGAGGACATTTTAAACTGTGAAAAATCACATGCAGAAAACTCGTTACACTAACCATGTCTGTCCTATTACTATACTGTTCAGCAGGCTGGAGGCATGATTTTAACACAAAAGAGACTGAAAGTTGATTATTCTACATAGCAGTTGTACTATGACAAAAAAGTAAGATGCTTGCCATCTTTAAAAGAGGGTGATAGAGTAAGAGTGCAACAAATTTCCACAGAAAAGCAGTCAGGAATGGGTTTTTAAGTACAAGAAACTTAGCTCTTTTGTTGTACATTGCTCACACTGAAGATACAAAGTTAGTAAGAAGAAGCCAGAGGTCTGCTCAACAACAATGTCCCAGTGATACTCTGAGAAGAACAAATCCTGTATTAAAGAAGCCTCCAGCCAAGAGATGTGTCAAGTAATGTACAGAAAAATATCTAGTAAGTACCAATATTCCCAGAAGCAGCAGACAATCCAAAACATTGTAGAAGATTGTCTGAAGGGGTCATATTGCTCCTAGCATGTCAGCAGTAGGCGTTACTGTACCCAGTATTCAACATTATCTAAAAAGCCTGTAAGATACTTAACTAACAGGTAGGAGATGAGATAAAAATTGTGATGTATAACTAATCTACAGGAAATTTCCCAGGAATAGATGGTATTTCTGTGGAAGTTTGGAAGCTGGGAGGAAAAAAAATGATAAATATCTGTAAAGTTTTGTTTAACAATATCTTATGAGGAGGAGAAGTACCACCATCCTGGAAGAAAGCAGTGGTAGCTGTAATACCTAGAGGGTAAAGATCCATCAGATCCAGCTTCTTATAGGCCCATTTCAATACTAAACCATGATTATAAAGTGTTCGTGTCTATAATAGCTAAAAGAATGGCAGACGTAATGTCAAAATGGATAGATATGGATCAATATGGTTTTGTGGTGGAGAATTGAACATTTGACAACAATAATAGAACATCGATGATCCAGAGGTAAGCAAAATGTAAGAAAACATGATTGTTTTTGGTGGGTTTTGATGCAGAGAAAGCACTTGATAGAGTAAGGTGGGACTTTATGCACAGGGCAATGGAAGCATTTGCATTTCCTGAAAAACTTATAAGGTTGATTAAGAAAATATATGAGGGATTGGAGGCGAAAATTAAAATGGGTGGGGTCCTCTCTGATAATTTCTGCTTGAGCAGAGGAACCAGGCAGGGGTGTCCTCTTTTCCCT